>NC_045985.1:32879599-32964599 GCF_010909765.2 Amblyraja radiata | reverse complement strand
TCCTCGTTTGTTGCAATAACACCCACCGATAAAGAAGTCCGGCAATATATTGAAATTATAATTAATCCCAAAATCACGTTTCATAAAGCTGTTAGTCCAATGCAGGGGCATCTGATGATGTTCACCGTGTGTAGATGAGAACCAATTGCTAGAATGCATTGACATAAACGTTATTACACAGCTTAAATATCCGTGACTAATTTTAACTTGGAATTTACGTTGGACCCCAAAACGCCTCAAAAAATTTTTTAATGGATGTTCACCGGCAGATTTGCTTCACTTGTTGACGCATATACTACTTCCGGTGAGTGATCAGGCAGAAGGAGGCATTTGCGACGATACCATGCGCATGGATTCGCCTCGATTGTCAGCATCATTTGGCGACAGTGCCAGGATAAACAGAGCATGCTTCAAACGATTCGGAGGCTTATTTTATTTGAACCGCTGTTTAAAGTTATGACCTGTAATACCGAGCAGCAAATAGATCAGACCACCGTAATTTACGTGTTATTTGTGAAATAACGCGACATAGAATTTACCGCATGGACCGAAAACAAAGTAAATGCATTCGAATCGCGCAAACTGCCAATGTTAAGATAGACTGTGTGTGAAAGAGAAGAAGGGTGGGTTTTCTGTCTGCTAAATTGACTTAAATAATACGGAAATAGTATTTAATTGGAACGATATGAGCATATCATTTTACCGACAGAGGAGCTCCAGCAATTCTCACTTGATTGTTGAAACCACAGAAATCGTGATGCAGACACAATACTTCGGGCAAGGTACCGATAATAACTCATTATGTTACAGTATTAGGTTGCTGGCATTCATTTTGGGCAGCAACTGTAATGGTTTTAGACATATTTGCTATCTTGTTTAACATCCTCAGTCAAGCATGTCAATATATATCTATAAAACCATTGTGAGACACAACATGCTGGAGTAACACAGTGGGATCGGCTGTATCTCTGGAGATAATGAATGGGTGACGTTTGGGATCTAGACACTTCTTGTATAAAACCATTATCTGGATCACTTACTAGGAACTCCAATGATTGCAAGAATAGGATAGTAAATACTCTCCGTCTTCAGGATTACCGACTGTCTCATAGCGCGAGCGAATGTAGTTTTCTCGTCAGTTCGATGGGCACACAACTATTGTGATTTGAAATATAGCTGTTACTTATACTTCAGAAAACTCTCGAGGGTGGAATTAACAGGCGCCATGATTGGCATTAGACAGTCACGATCCCATTAATTAGGCTGTTTGTTTCATGCCACGCATCACTGCTAAATTAGTAACCTGTACACGCATGTTTCACAACACACTATCGACAACACATGAAACATCTTTCAGGAGCAATAAAAATACGATGTATTTGCATTTAATGCGGTACCTCATGGACATTGTTTGTTCGTTACACCGAGAGGTTGTGACATACATCTTCTAATATAGCCCAGAATACAATAGAATCTGAAGCACCGTGTGTGAATAATATAAATATTTAATGATCCGGAGACTGTGAAACAGTTTGAAGTGACTGTTAAATATCGTGCAAAACAAAATTAAAAAACATATATTTTCATAAGAATTGGCAACGTGCGCGAATCGCTAATTCGATACCATCATTAAAAATCGTTATTGTTTAATAGATATCCAAAGGATTTAATTCTGCTTGAAATGAACAACGGGACCATTGTAACATGATGAACGTATCATTGGACCTTCCAACTTGGTATACTGGATGCCTTATTCTAGGTATGTCTTCCTCTACATCGGTGAAACAGAGGATACACCTGCGGGAAGCCATGCAGCGCTCTGCCCGGAACGGCCATTTTGAACCTTTAATGGCCCATTAATGGCTACGACCTGACCTGGACCGTCAACATCACGGCGACGGCCAAGAAAGGACTTCAAAGGCTTCACTTCCTGAGGTGCTTGAAGAGGGCACGTCTCCCACAACAGCTGCTGGTGAGCTTCTACAGGTCAGCCATCGAGTCAGTTCTTACATACTGCATCACAGTATGGTACTCTGGCTGCACCGCAGAGAACAGGAAAGCTCTCCAACGCGTCATTAAGACTGCTGAGAGGATCACTGGCACCCAGCTCCCCAGTCTGGAGGACATCTACCGGACCCGCTGCATCCGGAGGGTCAAGGGCACCATTAGAGACAGCACACACCCTGGACACTGTCTCTTCACCCTCCTGCCCTCAGGAAGACGATACAGGACACTGAGCGCTCGTACGACAAGACTGAAAAACAGCTTCTACCATAGAGCTGTGACACTACTGAACTCTATCCCCCTCCCACACTGATCCCCCCCTCTCTCACACACCCGCCAATACTCCTGTATGTTTATGTTTATAGTCAAATTTTTTAATAGTTCTTTTATTTTAATCGTATTTTTATACTTATATTCCTGTGCAGCTGGAGGACTGCTCTAACAAAATGTCGTTGTTTTGTACAATGACAATAAAGATTATTATTATTATTATTATTATTTCACCTCTCATTTCCACTCAAACGCAGACCTGTCTGTCCGTGGTCTTCTCTGGTTCTCCTCGGAGGACAGTCACATATTTGAAGAGCGACTTATGATATTTCAAGTCGGTACCTTAAGACATAATGGAACAGATACCCACTTTTCCCTTATTCATAAACTGTGGCCCCTGGTTCTGGACTCCCCCAACATCGGAAACACGTTTCCTGCCTCGAGCGTGTCCAAACCCTGAACAATCTTATATGTTTCAATGAGATACCCTCTCATCCTTCTAAACTCTAGAGTGTACAAGCCCAGCTGCTCCATTCTCTCAGCATATGTCAGTCCCGCCATCCCGGGAAGTAACCTACTCCCTCAATAGCAAGAATGTCCTTCCTCAAATTAGGTGACAAAAACTGCACACAATACTCCAGGTGAGGTGTCACTCGGGCTCTGTACAACGACAGAAGGACCTCATTGCTCTTATATTCGTTTCCTCTTTTTATAAAGCTCAACATGCCATTCGCCTTCTTCACTGCCTGTTGTACCTGCATGCTTACTTTCATAGACTGATGAACAAGGACCTCCAGATCCCGTTGTGCTTCCACTTTTCCCAAAATGACGCCATTTAGATAGTAACCGGCCTTCCTGTATTTGCTACCAAAGTGGATAACCTCACATTTATCCGCATTAAACTTCATCTGCCATGCATCTGCCCACTCCCCCGACCTGTCCAAGTCACCCTGCATTCAAGTTCAAGTTCGAGTTCAAGTGAGTTTATTGTCATGTGTCCCTGAATAGGACAATGAAATTCTTGCTTTGCTTTAGCACACAGAACATAGTAGGCATTTACTACAAAACAGATAAGTGTGTCCATATACCATCATATAAATATATACACACATGAATAAATAAACTGATAAAGTGCAAATAACAGAAAATGAGTTATTAATAATCAGAGTTTTGTCCGAGCCAGGTTTAATAGCCTGATGGCTGTGGGGAAGTAGCTATTCATGAACCTGGTTGTTGCAGCCTTCAGGCTCCGGTACCTTCTATCTGAAGGTAGCAGGGAGATGAGTATGTGGCCAGGATGGTGTCGGTCTTTGATGATACTGCCTGCTTTTTTGAGGCAGCGACTGCGATAAATCCCCTCGATGGAAGGAAGGTCAGAACCGATGATGGAATGGGCAGTGTTTACTACTTTTTGTAGTCTTTTTTCTCCCCAGGGCGCTCAAATCGCCGAACCAAGCCACTATGCCACCGGTCAGCATGCACTCTACTGTGCGCCTGTAGAAGTTAGAGAGTGTCTTCCTTGACAAATCGACTCTCCGTAATATTCTCAGGAGTTAGAGGCGCTGATGAGCTTTCTTGATAATTGCATTAGTGTTCTCGGACCAGGAAAGATCATCAGAGATGTGCACGCCCAGGAATTTGAAGCTCATGACCATTTCAACCATCGATCCGTTGATATAAATGGGGCTGTGGGTTCCCCTCCTACTCCTTGCAAAGTCCACAATCAGTTCCTTGGTCTTCTCTTAGCATCCTCCTCACAGTTCACACTGCCACACAGCTTTGTGCCATCTGCAAATGTGCTAATGTTAATTTGAATCCCTTCATCTAAATCATTGATATATATATATTGTAAATAGCTGCGGTCCCAGCATCGAGCCTTGCGGTACCCCACTAGTCACTGCCTGCCATTCTGAAAGGGACCCGTTAATCCTTACTCTTTGTTTCCTGTCTGCCAGTCACTTCTCTATCCATGTCAGCACCCTACCCCCAATACCATGTGCCCTAATTTTGCCCACTAATATCCTATGTGGGACCTTATCAAATGCTTTCTGAAAGTCCAGGTACACTACATCCACCGGCTCTCCTTTGTCTATTTTCCTAGTTACATCTTCAAAAAAATCCAGACGATTAGTCAAGCATGTACCTCATCTTTTCTTACCATATTATCTTTTTGGTTAGCTTCTGTTGTTCTTCAAACATTACCAAATCCTCTTGCTTCCCACTCATCTTTGCTCGTTGTACTTCTTCGCTTTAATTGTTATACTGTCCCTGACGTCTCTAGTCAGCCCCTTCGTAAATCCACGCTGACTCGGACCGATCCTGTTACTGCTATCCAAATGTTCGACTATCTCATCTTTTATAATTGACTGCAGCATCTTTTCCACCACCGATGTCAGGCTAAATGGTCTATAATTCCCTGTTTTATCTTACCCGCCGTTCTTAAAAAGCGGGATAACATTAGTTACCCTCCAATACACAGGAACTGATCCCGAGTCTAGAACATTGGAAAAGTCACCAATGCATCCACGATTTCTAGAGCCACTTCCTTAAGTATCCTGTGATGCAGACCATCGGGCCCTGGGGATGTATCAGCCATCAGTCCCATCAGTCTACCGAACACCATTTCCTGCTTAGTTTGGATTTCCTCCAGTCCCTCTGTCATCCCAGATCCACTGGCCAATACTATATCGGGAAGATCTTTTGTGTCCTCCTTAGTGAAGACAAATCCAAAGTAACTGTTCAACTCATTTGCCATTTCCATGTTCCCCATAGTAAATTCACCCTTTTCGGTCTTCAATGGTCCAACTTTGGTCTCAACTAATCTTTTCCTCTTCACATACCTAAAGAAGCTTTTTCTATCCTGCTTTATATTCTTGGCTAGCTTACCTTCGTACTTCATCTTTTCTTCACGTATTGTCTTTTTGGTTAGCTTCTGACATCTTCAAACATCACCAAATCCTCTTGCCTCCCACTCATTTTTGCTCGTTGTACTTCTTCGCTTTAATTTTTATACTGTCCCTAACGTCCCCTGTCACCCACGGTCGTCCCTTTCTCCCTTTGGAATCTTTCTTCCTCCTTAGAATGAACTGATCCTGCACCTTCTGTATTATTCCTAACATACCTGCCATGTCTTGGTTTTAGTAATTGGATTAAGGGATTGGATAGGCTCGACGCAGGAGAAATGTTCCCGTGTGTTAGGGGAATTCCAGAACCAGAGATCACAGTTTAAGAATAAGGGTTAGGCCATTTCAGATTTAGATGAGGAAACAATGTTTCACCCAGACCGTTGTGAATCTGTGAAATGCTCTGTCACAGAAGGCAGTTGAGGCTAATTCACTGGATGTATTCAAGAGAGAGTTAGATACTCATAGGGCTAACTGAATCACTGCATATGGGCATAAAGCAGGAACGGGATACTGAGTTTGGATGATCAGCCATGATCATATTGAACGGCTCATCTTTCAATGGCTCGAAAGGCCGAATGGCCTACTCCTGCACCTATGTTCTATATTTCTATCTCAGTGGCGTGGCCAGTCTTACATTCTCAGCATCAGACGCAGCTTGATTTCGCGAAGTGCATCTCAATTCAAACATTGCATCCAATTAACGCCTCGGTTAACCTTCATGTCGTACCGCACATGCGTTATAAGGCGTTCGATTTCATCGCCCCTTTCCCCATTGTAATGTCTGCGGCAGCACTGTTTCCACACAGCTCCAGCGACATGGATTCCATCCTGGTCGCTCGTGTTTTTTTGTAGAATTAGCCCTGTTGTTCCCCCCTTGTTTAACGATACTACATTTGCTGTTCTCCAGCCATCTTCAACATTGTCTGTTGTCAGTGAACACAAACGAAACTTCTTTCAGGTTCCCAGCGATCTTCTTTCCTGGTAATGACAGGTTTAAACACAGATAGATTCCCGTGGTAAGTCTCGCAAGGCCACTGGAATCTATTTATGTTTAAACCTGTGATGATGTCTCATGCCTGCTGAATAAATGATCACGTTCTTGAGTTTCTGCAAATACCCCTCCCGATAGTGAGTTCAGATGGAATGTCCGTCTTTAAGGGTACATCCACATAATCTGGACCGGCAATTTCCCCTGTGTACCCTCTACCTTTAAATGTGTTGTACCGGCTAGATCTTTTTCACAAAATCCTCAAAGGGACATGTTGGCCCTTCTTTTCCCTTCTAATTTACTTTAGAATTCATCTTGTACAATTTCTAAAGTTCTGTATTCTGAAGCAGAATTAGTAAATGAGCAAAAATGTTTAGAACGCATGCAGCTGAAGAGTTCCCTTCTGCGCTGTACGACGCTATGACTAAAGTTTGTAACTTTACCGCCCCCTCCGCACAAGCAGACATTTACGTACGGTGTCTTGCAATGTACTTATTCGAGGCATCCCGTTTGCATTCTATATTTCGTAACTCCATCACCAAGTTCAGGTATTTCATGTATCGTAGGATAACCTCATTTGAAGAGGTCACACCACTGAAACATATCATTAAAGAAAACAATGCAATGGATTTAATGTCGAAACAGTCACCCAGTCACAACAACGAGGAGAGATAGTGCACAGGAACGTAGCATTCGACTCATGGGGTACTTGATGACTATCCGTCAATTTCACAAATCTTGTACTAATCCCATTATTTGTTATCCCTACATTCCCGACAACACCTCGCAGTATCAACCACTCACTTACACACATGGTATTTACAATTTACAAAGGCGAATATACTTAATAACTTGCACATCGTTTTGATGTGGTAGGAAGCATGTGCACTTGGACCACCAACACAGTGAACATATACAGTCACAACTCTACATAGACCACTACCGAGGTGAGGATGTTTCTCGGTTGTGTGCCATTGTGCGGTAGCGGTTCTCGCAGATGCGCAACCGCGCTATTCTAAATGGCGGACAACTGATGCCAGATCGCGCAACGATGCCACAATCCCACCTTACGCCAACTGACTGACTGAATTAGAGTTCATCGTTCAGCTTGTGAGTCTTCGATGTTGCATCCATGCATTCTGCGGGCAGAGAGCTATCATAATATTAATGGACAGAAACACTTGCCATGTCCTTGAACTCTCAACACTGTAAAGGAACGGGACTGTCCGAAAGAGCAAACATTGAACATTTTCTAAAAATGCATCATGCCTAAATGTGGGAATTCGCCTTCGGCACTTGGGATGGGAAAATTCCTTACCGATTTAGTACAGGACATTGACAATAGAATATGTCTGTGTACTAACTGCAATACTTTGTTACGCTCACTTTAAGATCATGCATTGTCAGCCCTATCCCGATCAATCTCACGTACCAATGATGAGGAGAAATATCCAGGCAGTTTTCATAATGGAACTTTACCTTAACCTATACCGAGGTACATATCGTTACAAACGACATAGGTAGAAACAGACAAGACGTCCTGAAAGGAGAATTTAAGGAGTTAGGGAGAGAGTTAAGGAGAAGGACTGCAAAGGTAACAATCTCTGGATTGCTGCCTGTGCCACGCGACAGTGAGAGTAGAAATGGAGCGAGGTGGAGGATAAATGCGTGGCTGAGGGACTGGTGCAGTGTGCAGGGATTCAAGTTTCTGGATCATTGGGACTTCTTTTGGGGAAGGTGTGACCTGTAAAGAAAGGACGGGTTGCACTTGAACCCGAGGGGGACCAATATCCTGGCGGGGAGATTTGAAAATGCTACAGGGGAGACTTTAAACTAGAACGGTTGGGGGTAGGGACTCAAATAGGGAAACCTAGCAGTCAGTGTGTGAGGCAGGAGGCAGAGAAGGGTAGCACTCGGACCCCAAATGTAGGGGAGAAAGAAGAAAAAGGTAATAAACAGAGAATAAGAGGGGGTGGGTTTCTTAAATGTGTATATTTTAATGATAGGAGCGATGAGCTTAGAGCCTGGATTGACACCTGGAAGTATGATGTTGTGGCGATCAGTGAAACATGGTTACAGGAGGGCTGTGATTGGAAACTAAATATTCCACGATTTCGTTGCTTCAGGTGTGATAGAATTGGAGGGGCAAGAGGTGGAGGGGTTGCATTGCTTGTCAGGGAAGATATTACAGCAGTGCTTTGGCAGGATAGATTAGAGGGCTCGTCTAGGGAGGCTATTTGTGTGGAACTGATAAATGGGAAAGGGGTAGCAACACTTATAGGGGTGTATTATAGACCGGCAAATGGGGAGCGAGAATTGGAAGAGAAAATATGTAAGGAGATCGCAGATAGTAGTAGAAAGCACAAGGTAGTGATTGTGGGAGATTTCAATTTTCCACACATAGACTGGGAAAGACATTCTGTAAATGGGCTGGATGGTTATGAGTTTGTAAAATGTGTGCAGGATAGTTTTTTTGCAGCAATACATGGAGGTAACTACTAGAGAAGGGGCGATGCTGGACCTCCTGTTAGGAAATTAGACAGGTCAGGTGGCAGACGTATGTGTTGGGGAACAGTTCGGGTCCAGTGATCACAATACCATTAGTTTCAAATAATTATGGAGAGGGTCGGAACTGGACCTAGGTTTGAGATTTTTGATTGGAGAAAGGCTAACTTTGAGGAGATGCGAAAGGATTTAAAAGGAGTGATTGGGACATTTTGTTTTATGGGAAAGATGTGGAAGAGAAATGGAGGACATTTAATGGTGACATTTTAAGAGTACAGAATCTTTATGTCCCTGTTCGGTTGAAAGGAAATAGTAAAAATTCGAAAGAGCCATGGTTTTCAAGGGAAATTGGACACTTGGTTCGGAAAAATAGAGAGATCTACAATAATTATAGGCAGCATGGAGTAAATGAGGTGCTTGAGGAGTATAAAGAATGTAAAAATAATCTTAAGTAAGAAATTAGAAAAGCTAAAAGAAGATATGAGGTTTCTTTGGCAAGTAAGGTGAAAGTAAATCCATATGGTCTCTACAGCTATATTAACAGCAAAAGGATAACGAGGGATAAAATTGGTCCATTAGAGAGTCAGAGTGGACAGCTATCTGCAGAGCCAAAAGAGATGCGGGAGACATTGAACAATTTATTTTCTTCGGTATTCACCAAGGAGAAGGATATTGAATTATGTGAAGTAAGGGAAACAAGTAATTTTTGAAAAATATAAAAGTGGATTAGTCTCCAGGTCCGGACAGGATATTCCCTAGGAAATTGAGGGAAGTTAGTGTGGAAATATCAGGGGCTATGACAGAAATATTTCAAATGTCATTAGAAACGGAAATAGTGCCGGAGGATTGGCGTACTGCGCATGTTGTTCCATTGTTTAAAAAGGGTTCTAAGAGTAAACCTAGCAATTATAGACCTGTTAGTTTGACGTCAGTGGTGGGAAAATTAATGGAAAAGATACTTAGAGATAATATATATAAGCATCTGGATAAACACGGTCTGATTAGGAACAGTCAACATGGAATTGTGCCTGGAAAGTCATGTTTGACTAATCTTCTTGAATTTTTTGAAGAGGTTACTCGGGAAATTGATGAGGGTAAAGCAGTGGATGTTGTATAAATGGACTTCAGTAAGGCCTCTGACAAGGTTCTCATTGAAGGTTGGTTAAGAACGTTCAATTGTTGGGTATTAATGGTGGAGTATCAAGATGGATTCAACAGTGGCTGAATGGGAGATGACAGAGAATAATGGTGGATGGCTGTTTGTCTGGTTGGAGGCCAGTGACTATTGGGGTGCCACTGGGATCTGTGTTGGGTCCACTGTTGTTTGTCATGTACATCAATGATCTGGATGATGGTGTGGTGAATTGGATTAGTAAGTATGCAGATAATACTAAGATAGGTGGTGTTGTGCATAATGAAGTAGATTTTCAAAGTCGACAGAGAGATTTAGGCCATTTGGAAGAGGGGGCTGAAAGATGACAGATGGAGTTTAATGCTGATAAGTGTGAGGTGCTACATCTTGGCAGGACAAATCAAAATAGGAGGTACATGGTAAATGGTAATGAATTGAGGAATGCAGTTGAACAGAGGGATCTAGGAATAACTGTGCACAGTTCCATGAAGGTGGAATCTCATGTAGACAGGGTGGTAAAGAAAGCTTTTGGTGTGCTGGCCTTTATAAAGCAGAGCATTGAGTCTAGAAGTTGGCATGTAATGTTAAAATTGTACAAGGCATTGGTGAGGCCAATTCTGGAGTATATTGTACAATTTTGGTCGCCTAATTATAGGAAGGATGTCAACAAAATAGAGAGAGTACAGAGGAGATTTAGTAGAATGTTGACTACGTGTCAGCAACTAAGTTACAGAGAAAGGTTGAACAAGTTAGGTCTTTATTCTTTGGAGCCCAAAAGGTTAAGGGGGGATTTGATAGAGGCCTTTAAAATGATGAGAGGGATAGACAGAGTTGACGTGGATAAGCTTTTCCCACTGACAGTAGGGAAGTTTCAAAAAAGAGGACATGACTTGAGAATTAAGGGACAGAAGTTTAGGGGTAACATGAGGGGAAACTTCTTTACTCGGAGAGTGGTAGCTGTGTGGAATTAGCTTCAAGTGGAGGTGGTGGAGGCAGGTTCGTTTTATCATTTAAACATAAATTGAATACTTATTTGAACGGGAAAGGAATGGAGGGTTATGGTCTGAGTGCAGGTAGATGGGACTAGGAGAGAATAAGTGTTCGGCACGGACTAGAAGGGCCGAGATGGCCTGTTTCCGTGCTGTAATTGTTATATGGTTATAACCTCATTGAGGCCAGATAATGAAAAAAAGAGATATTGGAAATTAATTGGTTTCAAATATTTCCTTAACAAGGCGTTGACCCGCCCGCCAGATGTTTCCAACCGTGTCTGTTATTGTGCATGTAGTAGACAATTGCAACACTGGGGACTGTTTAACCCACCCTTACACGCCAGTGAAGGAAATATCAACACGTTCTAATGTGAACTTCCATTGCTCATTGGCCCGATAACCTTGGATTCCTCATGGAAACATCTCAAACAAATATATTTTAAATATTTACTTTTATTCCCACACATGGATAAACTGTTGTTGAAATTATAATGTAATTTTAATGTTTCAATCAATTGGATTATAAATATTAATATACAGAGAAAGTACCGGAGGCATTTACAAGTCAGACAAATTCAGCAGCAAGATTAGATATGCGTATTCACAGACCCTTCATCAGATCCTTTCTCAGAGTTAGCCGTTTGTTCTTATTGTCCATTCGCCTTGAGTGTGCCTGAACCAATTTCAAATGTCGTTTACATTATTTCGATAGACTATTGTTATTGTTTAACAGAGATAGCATGGCAACCGTCACTTCGTCCCAAGGAGTACATGCCGACCATTCGTCGCCCGTTGACACATGTTCTGTCATCCCACTTTCTCGTTCACTCCCTACACATTAAGAACTATTTGCAGAGGGTTGTTAACTTACCACCCCGCAAGTCTTTGATTTTTGGAAGGAAACTGGAACACTCGAAGCAAACCGAACTGGAACCGAAGGCGTTCACCCGGCAACGGGTATAGTCTCTATGGTTCGAATGTTGTCTCCAAACGTAGAACACATTAAAAAACATAGAAAACAAGGGCATGTTGAAATCAATGATCAGTTTCAACGAGACATTAAAAACACTTTTAGTGACCAAGAAAATAAAACTAAAACGCATGTTTAAATTCCCCCCCTATTTTTTTTCTGTGTCACGCCATAAATAAATGTGTTGGTGCAGGCACTCACACACCTCAGTATTTATCCGGTCTGTTCTAGATGGGAAATGCGTGATTGTAATATGTTGCTAAAAGCTGAATGCCCATGAAGTACAAACAGATGAAACACACAAGCTGCCGGATTTGGCTAGCATTAGAATTATGGACATAATCTTGTTCTCCACCTCTTGATCTGCACTGCTCTCGTCCTTTGTATTCCCTCGAAGACCGCTCCTCACTCTGTTGGCTTGTACAATGTGACTGAATGTCAGGGTGTTGAGGAACATGATCAGTAAAACTGGTGCAAATGGGGTTAAGATGGGTTCTATCGATCAAAATGCTATCCATAACGGTGAGGGTACATCACAGGACCAAGCTACGTTGTCGACTATTCTCCATGCACGTAGACTATATATATTGGGACATTTTGATTAATATTTAACATACACGTCAATGCTATAACCAACGACTCCGTTTCCTCAGTGTAATATTTTGCTCGTAATTGCAGATTACAAATGGTGACAAATCGATCGATAACCAAAGTCACCTTTAGCCAAAGCGAGCAATCAACAGAAATCAACATAAGGGTAATTTCGCGCTACTAATAGTGGTTCAATTCAGGAATAGGGAATATAAACATCAATAATCTCGTGGAAAATTACCTCGAAGACGAGAAACATTAAATCAGCTACGACCATGTATACCAGGTAGTGTGTGATACTCTTGGAGAGTCCGAACTTTCCCCGGGAGAGAATGACGATTGCCAACAGGTTTGAATTAGGTGTTTAGCATCTGTTGGAGTGAGCTCATTGACCGCGGCTTCATTTATTTAGTAGATACTGGTCGCATAGTTGCTGAGATGAGAGCAGGTGTTGACGGAGGTTCTTCTGAGACGTCAGAACCAACTTTTGATCCTTGCCGAGGTGTTGTGGGACTAACACCACGAAACACCAATGAAGAGAGGTGCAATGAAGAAGAGAAACACCAATGATATAATTGCATCTACAGGATTCGTTTTTTAAATAGTTAGTTAATATGTAGGTAACTTGTTTATTGTATTTGGAGACACATAGTAAGTTGATGTAATTAGTTTTCTAATACTTTGGTTATGGGCTTGGTTATCTTAGTTTTGCTCATATCCCGGAGTTATACCTCAAGTACTTTGTGTTTTAATTGTAAGTAAGTAAGTAAGTTTTATTTATATATATCACGTTTTAAGTCAACTCGCATTGACACCAAAGTGCTTTACATAAAATAAATAATAAGTTTCCATACAAACCATTGAAAAAGGTTAAAAATAAAAAATGGACACAACACATTATAGATTTCAACACAAATGTCCCCCCACAGCAGATTCAACATTTTCCACTGTGGGGAAAGGCACCAGAAAGTTAAGTCCTCTTCCTATGTGAAACACCCGAGGCCGGGGCCCATTTGTGGCCTTGCAGCCAGTCCGATAATTTTCAGGGCCCTCTTTACGTGAAGGTGGAACTCTGGCGTCGGGTGATTCATTCCTCAGCGGCTTGGAAAGTCTGGAGCGGCTGCCTCCTCCCCGGAGACTGGGGCACTCGTAGTCCTCAGGCCGCGCCGGTTGGATCTCCGACCCCGGCGAACTCGATCCCAGGCTCCGCGGCGGTCCAAATCCAGCGCCGCCCGTAATTCTATAGTGTTGAATAACAGGTTTCATCCAATGACTGGGAAATTATTATTACCGGTTACATGCCAAGCACAACAATAGAATGTCACCTGCTAGATTGTAGTGACGATGTTAAGATCAATCGTTCAAACAGTATAGTGGAGTGGAATCTCCCACTGCAAAGCGAAAACATCAACTTTAGACTCAGTTAAGCAATGACAAGAGACGGGGTTTCTTTAAGTTGACATCCAGATTGGCAAGAGAATGAGATTTTCTTTAGAAAGCCAACAACCTCCGAAAAGTAAAAATGCTGCATATCTGCCACATTGCGTTGCGTGATAGACAGGTTCTTAATACTCGGCACAGATCATTATCATATTAAAATTGTACCTCGTCCATATTCATTCTTGAATTACACTCCAGTGTGCAGACTTACCTTATGTCTCATGTACATTTCTATTGACTGCTCTGTCTGGTTAACTGTCGATTTTACCTTTGATCGTTTTGTTGCAATTTGTCTGCAGCCGATTCGTTCCAAATATTGTCTCACAGCGATTGCATCAAAGGTGATGACGGTGCTTGGTGTGTTATGCATTTTTGAAAAAAATCCAATCTACTTTCTTTATGAACATCAGACCTTTGGTTTGCGCACCTATGGTTAGAAACAATGTTTACCCCCTTTTCGCCATTTATGTTGATCGTCCTGTTTAATTATTTGACCGTAAGGAATATTATATTGTCCAACCGCGTCAGGATCAAAGAAACATAGAAACATAGCAAATAGCTGCAGGAGTAGGTCATTCGGCCCTTCGAGCCTGCACCGCCATTCAATATGATCATGGCTGATCATTCAACTCAGTATCCTGTACCTGCGTTATCTCCATACCCCCTGATCACTTTAGCCACAAGGGCCACATCTAACTCACTCTTAAATATAGCCAATGAACTGGCCTCAACTACCTTCTGCGGCAGAGAATTCCAGAGATTCACCACTCTCTGTGTGAAAAACGTTTTCCTCATCACGGTCCTAAAAGATTTCCCCCTTATCCTTAAACTGTGACCCCTTGTTCTGGACTTCCCCAACATCGGGAACAATCTTCCTGTATCTAGCCTGTCCAACCCCTTAAGAATTTTGTAAGTTTATACAAGATCCCCCCTCAATCTTCTAAATTCTAGCGAGTACAAGCCGAGTCTATCCAGTCTTTCTTCATATGAAAGCCCTGACATCCCAGGAATCAGTCTGGTGAACCTTCTCTGTACTCCCTCTATGACCATAAGGTCTTTCCTCAGATTAGGAGACAAAAACTGTACGCAAAACTCCAGGTGTGGTCTCACCAAGACCCTGTACAACTGCAGTAGAACCTCGCTGCTCCTATACCCAAATCCTTTTGCTATGAATGCTAACATACCATTCGCATTCTTCCCTGCCTGCTGCACCTGCATGCCTACTTTTAATGACTGGTGTACCATGACACCCAGGTCTCGTTGCATCTCCCCCTTTCCTAATCGACCACCATTCAGATAATAATCTACTTTCCTGTTTTTGCCACCAAAGTGGATAACCTCACATTTATCCACATTATACTGCATCTGCCATGCATTTGCCCACTCACCCAGCCTATCCAAGTCACCTTGCAGCCTCCTAGCATCCTCCTCACAGCTAACACTGCCCCCCAGCTTCGTGTCATCTGCAAACTTGGAGATGTTGCATACAATTCCCTCGTCCAAATCATTAATATATATCGTAAATAGCTGGGGTCCCAGAACTGAGCCTTGCGGTACCCCACTAGTCACTGCCTGCCATTGTGTAAAGGACCCGTTTACTCCTCCTCTTTGCTTTCTGTCTGCCAACCAGTTATCTATCCACATCAATACTGAATCCCCAATACCGTGTGCTTTAAGTTTGTATACTAATCTCTTATGTGGGACCTTGTCAAAAGCCTTTTGAAAGTCCAGATATAACACATCCACTGGTTCTCCCTTATCCGCTCTACTAGTTACATCCTCGAAAAATGCTATAAGATTCGTCAGACATGATTTACCCTTCATAAATCCATGCTGACTTTGTCCAATAATTTCACCACTTTCCAAATGTGCTGCTATCCCATATTTAATAACTGATTCTAGCAGTTTCCCCACTACCGACGTTAGACTAACTGGTCTGTAATTCCCCGTGTTATCTCTCCCTCACTTTTTTAAAAAGTGGTGTTACATTAGCTACCCTCCAATCCTCAGGAACTACACCAGAATCTAAAGAGTTTTGAAAAATTATCACTAATGCATCCACTATTCCTGGGGCTACTTCCTTAAGTACTCTGGGTTGCAGCCTATCTGGCCCTGGGGAGTTATCGGCCTTTAATCCATTCAATTTACCTAACACCACTTCCCGGCTAACCTGGATTCACTCAGTTCCTCCATCTCATTTGACCCCCGGTCCCCTGCTATTTCCGGCAGATTTTTTATGTCTTCCTTAGTGAAGACAGAACCAAAGTAGTTATTCAATTGGTCTGCCATGTCCTTGTTCCCCATGATCAATTCACCCGTTTCTGACTGCAAGGGACCTACATTTGTTTTAACTAATCTTTTTCTCTTCACATATCTATAAAAGCTTTTGCAGTCAGTTTTTATGTTCCCTGCCAGTTTTCTTTCATAATCTATTTTCCCTTTCCTAATTAAGCCCTTTGTCCTCCTCTGCTGGTCTCTGAATTTCACCCAGTCCTCTGGTAGGCTGCTTTTTCTGGCTAATTTGTACGCTTCAACTTTTGTTTTGTTACTATCCCTGATTTCCCTTGTTATCCACGGATGCACTAACTTCCCTGATTTATTTTTTTGTTAAACTGCGATGAACAATTGTTGTAGTTCATCCATGCAGTATTTAAATGCCTTCCATTGCATATCCACCGTCAACCCATTAAGAATCAATCGCCAGTCTATTTTGGCAAATTCAAGTCTCATACCCTCAAAGTTACCTTTCTTTAAGTTCAGGACCCTTGTTTCTGAATTAACGATGTCACTCTCCATCCTAATGAAGAACTCAACCATATTATGTTCACTCTTGCCCAAGGGGCCACGCACAACAAGACTGCTAGCTAACCCTTCCTCATTACTCAATACGCAGTCTAGAATAGCCTGCTCTCTCGTTGGTTCCTCTACATGTTGTTTTAGAAAACTATCCCGCATACATTCCAAGTAATCCTCTTCCTCAGCACCCTTGCCAATTTGATTCACCCAATCTATATGTAGATTGAAGTCACCCATTATAACTGTTTTACCTTTGTTGAACGAATTTCTAATTTCATGTTTGATGCCATCCCCAACTCCACTACTATTGTTAGGTGGCCTGTACACAACTCCCACTAGCGTTTTCTGCCCCTTAGTGTTTCGCAGCTCTACCCATATCGATTCCACATCCTCAAAGCTAATGTCCTTCCTTTCTATTGCGTTAATCTGCTCTCTAACCAGCAACGCTACCCCACCTCCTTTCCCTTTCCGTCTATCCCTCCTGAATATTGAATATCCCTGGATGTTCAGCTCCCAGCCTTGGTCACCCTGGAGCCATGTCTCCGTGATCCCAACTATATCATAGTCATTAATAGCTATCTGCACATTCAACATCCACCTTATTACGAATGCTCCTTGCATTGAGACACAAAGCCTTCAGGCTTGATTTTACAACACTCTTACCCCTTATACTATTATGCTGAAAAGTGGCCCTTTTTGATTTTTGCCCTGGATTTACCGGCCTGCCACTTTTACTTTTCACCTTGCTACCTATTGCTTCTACCCTCATTTTACACCCCTCTGTCTCTACGCTCACACATTTAAGAAACCCTTTCCCTTTAACTCCATCCTCCACTATCCCATTCGACACCCCACCCCCCTTATTCAGTTTAAAACCACCCGTGTTGCAGTGGCAAACCTGCTTGCCAGAATGCTGGTCCCACACCTGTTAAGATGCAATCCGTCCCTTTTATACAGTTCCCCCTTACCCCAAAACAGATCCCAGTGATCTAAGAATCTAAATCCCTGCCCCGTGCACCAGTTCCTCAGCCACACGTTCAGGTCCCGTATCTCCCTGTACCTGCTCTCGCCAGCACGAGGAACTGGAAGCAAACCGGATATAACAACCCTGGAGGTCCTGCTTTTCAGCATTTTTCCGAGCTCTCTAAAGTCACGCTGCAGAATATTCATCCCCTTCTTTCCGACATCGTTTGTGCCGACATGCACTACCACTTCCGGATGTTCACCTTCGCCCTTGAGGATTTTCTGCACTCTGTCCGTGACATCTTGGATCCTGGCACCAGGAAGGCAGCACACCATCCTCGCATCACGTCTGTTGCCGCAGAAACCCCTGTCCGTACCTCTCACAATGGAGTCTCCCACTACAATGGCGTTGCCTGCCTTAGGCCTTTTTGGTTTTGGCTCAACAGCCCTATTCGCATCGCAAGCCAGCCCGCCGCTCAGTGCAAACACGTCTTCTGTCCCGACAGCTTCTAAGTGGGCGAACCTGTTCACAAGAGGTACAACACCCGGGTCGTTGGCATTCCATGCTTCCCTCCCTTTCTCTCGGTCTCCTACCTTCTCTCTTCCAGTACCTTAGGGGTAACAATCTTACTGTAGGACTTGTCGAGGAACGACTCCGTTTCTCGGACGAACCGGAGGTCATCCACTTGCTTCTCCAGTTCCCCAACACGGTTCATCAGGAGCTCTATCTGGATGCATTTCTCGCATTTTTAGCAGCCAGAGGTACCAGCGGTGTCCTTGACCTCCCACATACTGCAAGCATCGCACTGAATCAGCTTGCCTGACATCTCCTTCTTTCGTCTCTACCTCTCAAGCGTATTGCGTGGTCTCCTCTCCTCAGCCTCCTCGCCGAAGACTCTCGAGCCAAAGACTCACACTTTTCTCACAGGGCACTTCCCTCACAACGCCGCTCGCTAAGAGCCGGCTTGCTTAAATTAACTGATAAATTGCCTGATTTACCAATTTCTCAGTTTTCAACTGTTTTCCCGGCACTGACTCACTTCTCTCCTCCCACTCGGGCTAGAACCAATCAGACTGATCTCTTGCTAATCTCAACAAACTCCGAGGAACGAACAGTGATTAGAATCAAACTGATCCGGAGATACAGAATCGAAAAAGATCACTAATTTTGTTGATTACAATATCTGGTAATTCTATCCTACTGTGGTTGGTAATATGTGCGTGCTTCGTCTGTGTATATTTCACCGACAACACATTTACAGAATCAAATTACACCATTTCTTTCACCATTGCGGAAAAGATCGGCTACATGCTAAGGGTTTTGATTATTTGTACAAACACTTTAACTAATGTAGTATCGCAGCGTTACTTCAGAGAAGAATTGAAAAGCATGATCGTGCGGCCATGTACTCTCATTGTAAACTTATTACAATAAATTGCGTGACTTTGCAACACAACGCGACTTACTTCAATGCAATGATTAGGCATGAAGTCCGTTCACCGCTTACATACAGGTTTTCAACACAAGCAATATTGGCTCTTTGTAAAATAATCGTGGAAGCTATAATGTTCATTTGATGTTGCACAGAAGCCTGCATTCCAACGCAGGCAATAAATGACGATTTCCGAATATGTAATGAAACAATGAATGGAAACACGTATGTTGTGCTAGGACTGGGTTAGTGACAAGTTTGATAAAATCAATGAGTTCTGCACGGGTGAAGGTGGCAGCCCCAATGCAGTCATCCGTATTCTGGGGAAAGAGCGACAGATCAGCGACTGCCATCCAACTCAGATATAGTGTCCGTTATAGCGCCGGGTGCGTGTGGAACAAACGTAACCAACGGAAGGGCAGGCATACCTTGGACCTAATGTCCATGTGAACGCTACTGAATTGAATAATGTGAATGAACTGCTGTTGAGCGTCGGTTGTGTCAGACGGAGGAGGGGTGTAAATAAGTTGGGGGGTGTTCGGTCTCTGAGTAAGGATGACCCAGATGATCTTCACACCTTAATATTGGGGAATGGAAGTGAAAAAATGCATTTTGGTTTTATTTTAAAATACCTGCTATTAAGTTTCCAAGTTATGAATTTTCCTCTGCTATTTTCCTTTCAATTTATTCTCTTACCGGCCCAAATGAACTACGGTTCTCCTTGTATTTTTCGCTGACATAGAGCAAACATGATTTGATATCTAATCAAATATTGTGTATCGTTTTCAATCACTGGGTGATATCTTTGGGGCCGTTTGCCACTTGTAGGAATGTTCATCTTCCGTCATCAACCTCTATAAGTCTATGTGTTACCCATTTCTCTTTAAAAAATCACGTGACAGGTTATTGGTCCACTTCATGAGAGGCAAATCCTCTGCCATCGAATTCAAGTCAATTCACGTTCCATGATGAGTTATAATTTAGTTTGTTGCAGAAGCAATTATAGCAACATGGACTTTACCATATAGCGCCCACTACTGCCTGGTGTCCCTGGTGCACCTGATCATGGCCATTCAGAAAGCAGATTCAGAATGTCTTCTTCCACGAAGACGCTTAATAAACTCGTGCTGTTGATTAGCAGATACATGCTTGAAAAAAAACGTACGGATCCGCTTAAGTCTCATATCACACTGTCTGATGAAGGGTCCCAACACAATACCTCATCTGTCTTTTCCCTCCCTACATGATGACTCACCGAGTGAGTTCCCCAAGGAACGTGTTTTGCTCAAGATTCAACCATTTACAGACGTTTATGTCTCTGCGTCTTGAATTTTCCCAGTTTTCATTGTTTAGATTTCTGATTTCGGTTTGAATTGACATTAACTTTCACTATGTTCTGTACAAATCTTTATGGGGTGTTCACAGTTTGCTTAATGTCCCATCGCTGGAAGATTAGTAACGAGCCACTTTTAATTGCACGGAACCCGAGCTACGCAGCCCACTCCCTCATTGGAGTCCAAATATCTGATGGGAAAACCCATGTGCTGCGCATTCTATTAATTCATCCTCACGTTACTACTTCCCCGTTTGTCCAGTTTACATATGTGTCTATAATTATTGTATCGTCCTTCTTACAGGTGTCTCCAATTTTCCGATTTATTTTATGCCTTCTCTTAGTGCTGCCGTTCGGAAACCTGTAAAGACGTCCCTCGAGAATTTTTCCCTTTAGGTCTTTCTGAGCTCTACCAGTTTCGTAATTTTCCGGGCAAAATGGTTTCACCTTTACTTCCCTATACTGTGCCCACTTTATTTTGCGATTCGTATTTCTCTTTTTCAACATCAACGGGTATACGTTATAATCACTGTAAATATGCACGTTATATGTTTTTCACCAGTCACATGCTCTTTCAGGCCAAACAAAATGTTCTGTCAAAAACTATACTGATGCAGTGCTACCATGCTGAACTTTACTCGGTTGAGGCCGGTGCACGGTCCCTCGTGTGAGCGTTATCCTTACGTCAACACGTGGTCCCTGATTCTCGTGCTATTCCAGAGTTCATAAAGAAATTAAATCTTGTATCAAGGGTCCATTATAAGTTCATAATGGAATTAGGCCATTTGGCCCATCAAGTATACTATGTCATTCAATATTAGCAGATCTGTCTACCCATCCTAAGCTAATTTACATGGCGTTTTCCCCATAACCCCTGAAACCCGTAATAACCAATAATCAAGTTCAAGTTCAAGTTCAAGTGAGTTTATTGTCATGTGTCCCTGTATAGGACAATGATATTCTTGCTTTGCTTTAGCACAACAGAACATAGTAGGCATTTACTACAAAACAGATAAGTGTGTCCCGCCTTTTTGAGGCAGCGACTGCGATAAATCGCCTCGATGGAAGGAAGGTCTGAGCCGATGATGGACTGAGCAGTGTTTACTACTTTTTGAAGTCTCTTCCTCTCCAGGGCGCTCAAATTGCCGAACCAAGCCACGATGCAACCGGGCAGCATGCTCTCTACTGTGCACCTGTAGAAGTTAGAGAGAGTCCTCCTTTGACAAACCGACTCTCCATAATCTTCTCAGGAAGTAGAGGCGCTGATGAGCTTTCTTGATAATTGCATTAACGTTCTCGGAACAGGACAGATCTTCAGAGATGTGCACGCCCAGGAATTTGAAGCTCTTGACCCTTACAACCATCGACCCGTTGATATAAATGTGGCTGTGGGTCCCCGTCCTACTCCTTCCAAAGTCCACAATCAGTCCCTCTGTTTTTCTGCTGTTGAGGGCCAGGTTATTGCGCTGGCACCATATGGACAGTTGCTCTATCTATAAAGGCGTGGGGTATTTTTTAAATGGGGAGATAATCCAGATATCGGAGGTGCAAAAGGACTTTAGCGTGATGATGCTGAATTCCCAAAGAGTTAATTTGCAAATCGAATCGGTAGTAAGGAAGGCAAATGCAAAGAGATAGATGAAGTAAAGAAAGAAAAGAAAGAGAAGAAAAACAAAAAACAAAAACAACAAAAAAAAAGGTAGTTAAAGAAGAATGGAAAAATTTGTTAAAATAAAAAAGACTTCATTCGAGATATATTCGTACATTTCAGAGTATAATATTTCATCCATTCTTTAGCCCGCGTGCTAGTCAGGTTCCTGTGCTGAACCATTCTGACCCTTTAAGTAATCAATAAAAGGAGACCATGTTCCAACGAATGATTCCTGTTTATCCAACAGGGAAAATCTGATTCTTTCCACGTTTAAGGTCTCCGTCATTTCTATAATCCACATTTTGATTGTGGGGGCCGTAGGGCCTTTCCAAAATTTTAGAATTAATTTTTTTCCTGTTATTAAACTATAATCAATAAAGTTTCTTTGTGTTGTTCTAAGTGTTTGATTTAATTCTAATATTCCGAGTATTATTAATTTTGGATCTGGGTCCAATTGTGTGCTGGTTACTTTAGATATTATACTAAAAATATTTACCCAGAATTTTTTAATTTTTATACAGTTTGCAAACATATGAGATAATGTAGCTTCTAAATGTTGACATTTATCACATATAGGTGAGATATGTTGAAAAATTTTATGTAGTTTTGTTTTTGAATAATGTAACCTATGTATTACTTTAAATTGTATTAGAGAATGTCTGGCGTTTAGTGAACACTGATGTATGTGTTGCAAACTTTCTTCCCAAGTATCTTTCGTTATTACTTGATTTAATTATTTTTCCCATGTTTGTCTGTGTAAGTCCGTCGAGGGAATGTCACTGTCTAATAAAATATTGTATTTATAAGATATTAATTTTTCTGTATTAGGATGTTTGTTCCAACATTCATCAAGAATTTCTGAATTTCTAATTCGAAAATTTTGGGAGTTCGATTTTACATAATCTCTAAGTTGAAGATATCTGAAATAATCATTTCCTCGAAGTCCATAAGTCTGTTGCAATTCCTGAAATGTCAGAAAAGTGCCTTCCTTGTAAAGTTGTCCCATATTTTTAATTCCATAATTCTTCCATTGTGTAAAACCCCCGTCCAACCATGAAGGCTTAAACAAAGGATTATTCACAATTGGAAGAAAAAGTGATAAATTATCTAATTTTAATGTCTTTTTTAATTGTTTCCAGATTCGTATAGCACTAAATATTATAGGGTTTTCCCTATAAATTTTTTTGTTTAATTTAGACGTAGCAAATAATATCGAACCGATATCAAAAGGTAAACAATCTTCCTTTCCCATTTTTAACCAGTCTGGTTGATGATCTATTTCTTCCAACCAGAAATTCATATTTTTAATGTTAACTGCCCAGAAATAAAACAAAAAATTGGGTAAAACCAAGCCTCCATTTATTTTTGATTTACACAAGTGTCTTTTGTTTATCCTATGATTCTTATAATCCCAGATAAAATCATTAACAATAGAGTCCAATTTTTTAAAAAAGTTTTTTGCCAGATATATCGGAATTGTCTGAAAAAGATATAATATTTGCGGTAAAAAAATCATTTTTATGGCATTGATTTTGCCTACCATTGAGATAGGAAGTGTTTTCCAGTATTGAATATTCTTATGTAGTTTGTTCAGTAATGGGGGAAATTTGCTTTAAATAATGATGTATATATCTTAGTTACATAAATACCTAGATATTTAAATTTTTCATTTACTATTTTAAATGGAAATTGTTGTATTGTCTGTTTGTTATGTTCCCTTATTGGCATAATTTCACTTTTATTCCAATTTATTCTGTATCCTGAAAGTGAACCAAATTGGGTTATTAGCTTTAATAAATTTGGAATACTAATTTCTGGTTTTGTAATGTAAATTAATACATCATCTGCGTATAGAGAAATTTTATTCACTGTGTCCTTTGTGTTATACCCATGTATTTCCGGATGCCCCCTAACTCTTTCTGCCAGTGGCTCAATAGCAAGCGCAAATAATAATGGAGATAATGGGCATCCTTGTCTACAACCTCTAGATAGGCTAAATTTAGGTGACAACATTTGGTTTGTAAATATTCTAGCCGTGGGATTTGTATATAACAGTTTAATCCATGTACAGAATTTCTCCCCTAGCTGCATATTTTCCATCACCGAAAATAAATAAGGCCATTCGACCTGATCAAATGCTTTTTCAGCGTCAAGTGAAATTATTGCTAGATCTTCATTAATAATTCTCTTAGAATATATAATATTAAATAATCTTCTTAGATTATAATATGAGTACCGTTTCTGAATAAAGCCTGTTTGGTCAGGGTGTATTAATTTATTCATCACTGTACCTAATCTATGCGCTAGTATTTTAGTTAAAATTTTCTGATCTGTATTTAAAAGTGCAATTGCTCTGTATGATCCCGGGTCTTCCAGATCTTTATCAGCTTTAGGAATAAGTGTTATTATTGATTCATTTAAAGTGTCTGGAAGTTTCTGTTGAGTATATATATACTCATACAGTCTTTGTAAACGTGGGCTAAGCAAATCATAAATTTTTTTATAAAATTCGGAACCTAAACCATCTGGTCCTACTGCTTTACCATTTTTTAAAGAGCTAATAGACTCCTCAATATCCTTTATCGTAATCTCCCTTTCTAATAATTCTCTATCGTTTGAATCTAAACCTTTTAAATTACATTTTATTAAAAAATCTGCTATTCCTTCTGATTGTGCTACGGTTTTAGTTGAATAAAGGTTATGATAGTATTGGAGAAATCTATCATTTATATCCTTGGGCATTTTTAATAATTCTCCTGTCTCTGTTCTAATTTTATGAATTGTTTTTTCCCCTTCCATTTTTCGTAACTGACGTGCTAATAATTTTTGTGGTTTGTCTCCAAATTCAAAATGTAGTTGTTTGGTTTTTTGATAAAGTTTTATTACTTGTTCTGAATACATTTTATTTAATTTATATTTCAATACAGCAATTTTATTATGTTTTAAAGTAGATGGCATTCTCGCATTTTCTATATCTAGTTGCTTGATTTCAATTTCCAATGTTTGTTGCTTAATCCTGTTCTCTTTATTATAAAATGCTTGAGCAGAAATTAATGTACCTCGAACATACGCTTTAAACGTTTCCCACATAAGAGAAGTAGGTGTTTCAGGGTTGTCATTTACCTCAAAAAATATTTGAATCTGTTTAATAATATATTCCTGGCATGATCTTTCGTTCAAAATTTGTGGGTTAAATCTCCAATATGCTTGTTTCTCGGACATTCCATTTAATTTAATCATGAATGTTACAGGTGCGTGATCTGAGATTATAATGTTATGGTATTTTGAATTATAAATAAATGGGATAAACGTAGAGTCAACTAAAAAATAATCTATTCTTGAGTATGTTTTGTGTACTGGTGAGTAAAATGAATATTCCCGTCCCGTTGGGTTTTCTATTCTCCAGATATCCTTAATATTAGTGGTATTAATAAATGAATTTAGAAATACACTTGATTGAGATTTTACTTTTTTTTGCCTTGATGATCTGTCTAAGTATGGATCTAATGTACAATTGAAGTCTCCTCCAATTATTAATTTATATTGTGTAAATTCAGGAATTTTATTAAATGTTTTATTAAAAAACTTGGGGTTATCAAAATTAGGCCCATAAACATTAAGAAGAATCACTTTTTCTCCATTTAACTCTCCAACTAATATAATATATCTACCATCAATATCCACTATTGTTGAAGAGTTCTTAAAAGGTATTCCTTCACGAATTAGTATTGCAACTCCTCTGGACTTATGGGAAAAGGAGGAATGATATGATTCAGCGATCCACTTAGCTTTAAGTCTATGTTGAGATTCCTTTTTAAGGTGTGTTTCTTGTAGAAATATTATATCTGTTTTGATTAAATTTAGATGTGCCAAAACTTTACCTCTCTTAATTGGTTCATTAATTCCCTTGACATTCCAACTACAAAATGTTATTCCCTGACCCCCTCTTATCATATTAACATCTTGCATATTGTTTCTAAGGTGGTCTATAACCGAGCAGAAGGTACAACACATAGAACCTGACCCTGCTCCCGAACCTCAAATAGATGAATTTAAAATCATATACATCGCTCTTCCGAACACATCTCCTTGTATTAGTCTTATTTTTCCATTCAAACATTAAATTATAAAAATATTTAAAGTGAAAAAAGTGATAGAGTTGGTTAGTATAGGGTGAAAGAAAAAGAACTACATCTACAATTAGTGTAGTTAGTGATAGCCACACTAACGTGGCTAGAATTCTAAAGACTTCCGTAGCCTTTGTAAAAAAAAAAAATTTCCAGCTCCGTGCCCGAAGAAAAAAAAGATTATTTCTAACATTCAAATAACTTCTTTGGGAGTAACAAACTTATTTACATATCCATACGTACACACACACAATATGCACACATATATATATATATATATACATATACATATATATACATATATACCCATATGTATACATACACAAACACGTGACCCTGCAGAAAAGTTCAAAAACAGCAAAAATTCCCAACGTTATTATTCTCACATATCATATTAATTTTTTCGCTAAATCTATAAATTTAATTTTAAATCGAAAAATAAAGAGAAAAACCGTTAAACTTTTTTAATGACGTAATCTAATTTACCTCTTGCATATCTTCCTATATAATATAAGTATGTAATTCATTTCTACGTTAATCGAAGACTATTAATTATTAATCATTGTTATCAATCATATACAGTATTAAATTTTTATGAGAAATGTTAATGTTAATAATTTTAGTGGTAATATAGATATTTAATAAGTATTAGTTGTTACATATATAGTTAGGCATGAATATACAGATAATAATATTGATTAATAAACAAAAATACAAAGATCACGGTTTTATCCAATGTCCTCCGTCCATTTCGGTTTCCGAATGTCCTTAAAGCTCTTAAAAGAACTTTAAAGGTCCTTTTAGATCTGGCTTGACTCCTAAGGGGTAATGTAAATTCTTCCGTCTATGGTCGTGTTATTGACTTTTTTGGCATATTCCAGTGCTTTTTCATGGTCTGTAAAAAAGTGCTCCTTGGACTTGTAGAGGACTCTTAGTCTTGCGGGGTAAAACAAACTGTATTTCAGATCAGGTACCTCCTTCAGTATTCTCTTTGTCTCAGTGAACAGCGCTCTTTTCTTGAAGACTTCTGCCGGATAATCTCGATAAATACTGAATCTCGCACCTTCAAAAAGGAGCTGTCCACCTCGAACAATTTTCTTCATTAAATCATCAAATTCATGATCCAATTGTACCTTTACGATAATTTGTCTTGGACGGCCATCATCTTGTATACGACGTCCCTGCGCTCTATGAGCTCGACCGAGTGAAGGTTTGTGATCCAATTTTAAGGCTTTTTGTAATAGGTCTGCCACAAAATCCCGCGTACCCATTTCCTTCTCACTTCCTTCTTTCACCCCTACAATTCTTAGATTCTTACGTCTTTGACGCCCCTCCAAATCAATACACTTATCATTTAATTTGATCACCATATCGGAGAGGCGTTGGTTTTCAATAAGGAGTCGACTTACAGTTTCCACACTTGTCGTCACCGAATTCTCAAGTTCGGTTATCGCTGTTCTATGCTGATCAAGTATATGATAAATAGGGTCCACCTTCGTTTCCACCGAAACAAGCCTGGTTTCCAGCACTTCCATCTGATCCTTGATCTCTTCCTCCCTCGTCTTCTTCCAGATTTCCAGCATTTGTTTAACGGTAGAAAGCATTTCTGCTTTAAAATCTACCTTGAAAGAGTCAAGTTCCTCTTTAAACTTCTCTCCAAACTTCTCTCCAAAGGTTTTCATTTCGGCAGAGAGAAAAATTTTAAGCTCCTCCATTTCAGACTTTTTCGGTTTCGTTTTCTTCGAAGGGTCTTCCTGGGCCGTTGTTGTAACTGAGGTCGAGGCCTCTGTAAGGCCTTCCTCTTCCTTCTGCTGTCTCCCTTTACCGACTTTTTTTTGTGTCCCACGGGGGGGGGTATATTGTACCGACGACATATCTTAAAGTCGCGCGCCTGATGACGTCACGCAGGCAGCCGTTCAGATCGCGATCGCTGCAGGTAAGACCAAGTCACCTTGCAGCCTCCTAGCATCCTCCTCACAGCTAACACTGCCCCCCAGCTTCGTGTCATCTGCAAACTTGGAGATGTTGCATACAATTCCCTCGTCCAAATCATTAATATATATCGTAAATAGCTGGGGTCCCAGAACTGAGCCTTGCGGTACCCCACTAGTCACTGCCTGCCATTGTGTAAAGGACCCGTTTACTCCTCCTCTTTGCTATCCCATATTTAATAACTGATTCTAGCAGTTTCCCCACTACCGACGTTAGACTAACTGGTCTGTAATTCCCCGTGTTATCTCTCCCTCACTTTTTAAAAAAGTGGTGTTACATTAGCTACCCTCCAATCCTCAGGAACTACACCAGAATCTAAAGAGTTTTGAAAAATTATCACTAATGCATCCACTATTCCTGGGGCTACTTCCTTAAGTACTCTGGGTTGCAGCCTATCTGGCCCTGGGGAGTTATCGGCCTTTAATCCATTCAATTTACCTAACACCACTTCCCGGCTAACCTGGATTCACTCAGTTCCTCCATCTCATTTGACCCCCGGTCCCCTGCTATTTCCGGCAGATTTTTTATGTCTTCCTTAGTGAAGACAGAACCAAAGTAGTTATTCAATTGGTCTGCCATGTCCTTGTTCCCCATGATCAATTCACCCGTTTCTGACTGCAAGGGACCTACATTTGTTTTAACTAATCTTTTTCTCTTCACATATCTATAAAAGCTTTTGCAGTCAGTTTTTATGTTCCCTGCCAGTTTTCTTTCATAATCTATTTTCCCTTTCCTAATTAAGCCCTTTGTCCTCCTCTGCTGGTCTCTGAATTTCACCCAGTCCTCTGGTAGGCTGCTTTTTCTGGCTAATTTGTACGCTTCAACTTTTGTTTTGTTACTATCCCTGATTTCCCTTGTTATCCACGGATGCACTAACTTCCCTGATTTATTTTTTTATTAAACTGCGATGAACAATTGTTGTAGTTCATCCATGCAGTATTTAAATGCCTTCCATTGCATATCCACCGTCAACCCATTAAGAATCAATCGCCAGTCTATTTTGGCAAATTCAAGTCTCATACCCTCAAAGTTACCTTTCTTTAAGTTCAGGACCCTTGTTTCTGAATTAACGATGTCACTCTCCATCCTAATGAAGAACTCAACCATATTATGTTCACTCTTGCCCAAGGGGCCACGCACAACAAGACTGCTAGCTAACCCTTCCTCATTACTCAATACGCAGTCTAGAATAGCCTGCTCTCTCGTTGGTTCCTCTACATGTTGTTTTAGAAAACTATCCCGCATACATTCCAAGTAATCCTCTTCCTCAGCACCCTTGCCAATTTGATTCACCCAATCTATATGTAGATTGAAGTCACCCATTATAACTGTTTTACCTTTGTTGAACGAATTTCTAATTTCATGTTTGATGCCATCCCCAACTCCACTACTATTGTTAGGTGGCCTGTACACAACTCCCACTAGCGTTTTCTGCCCCTTAGTGTTTCGCAGCTCTACCCATATCGATTCCACATCCTCAAAGCTAATGTCCTTCCTTTCTATTGCGTTAATCTGCTCTCTAACCAGCAACGCTACCCCACCTCCTTTCCCTTTCCGTCTATCCCTCCTGAATATTGAATATCCCTGGATGTTCAGCTCCCAGCCTTGGTCACCCTGGAGCCATGTCTCCGTGATCCCAACTATATCATAGTCATTAATAGCTATCTGCACATTCAACATCCACCTTATTACGAATGCTCCTTGCATTGAGACACAAAGCCTTCAGGCTTGATTTTACATCACTCTTACCCCTTATACTATTATGCTGAAAAGTGGCCCTTTTTGATTTTTGCCCTGGATTTACCGGCCTGCCACTTTTACTTTTCACCTTGCTACCTATTGCTTCTACCCTCATTTTACACCCCTCTGTCTCTACGCTCACACATTTAAGAAACCCTTTCCCTTTAACTCCATCCTCCACTATCCCATTCGACACCCCACCCCCCTTATTCAGTTTAAAACCACCCGTGTTGCAGTGGCAAACCTGCTTGCCAGAATGCTGGTCCCACACCTGTTAAGATGCAATCCGTCCCTTTTATACAGTTCCCCCTTACCCCAAAACAGATCCCAGTGATCTAAGAATCTAAATCCCTGCCCCGTGCACCAGTTCCTCAGCCACACGTTCAGGTCCCGTATCTCCCTGTACCTGCTCTCGCCAGCACGAGGAACTGGAAGCAAACCGGATATAACAACCCTGGAGGTCCTGCTTTTCAGCATTTTTCCGAGCTCTCTAAAGTCACGCTGCAGAATATTCATCCCCTTCTTTCCGACATCGTTTGTGCCGACATGCACTACCACTTCCGGATGTTCACCTTCGCCCTTGAGGATTTTCTGCACTCTGTCCGTGACATCTTGGATCCTGGCACCAGGAAGGCAGCACACCATCCTCGCATCACGTCTGTTGCCGCAGAAACCCCTGTCCGTACCTCTCACAATGGAGTCTCCCACTACAATGGCGTTGCCTGCCTTAGGCCTTTTTGGTTTTGGCTCAACAGCCCTATTCGCATCGCAAGCCAGCCCGCCGCTCAGTGCAAACACGTCTTCTGTCCCGACAGCTTCTAAGTGGGCGAACCTGTTCACAAGAGGTACAACACCCGGGGACGTTGGCATTCCATGCTTCCCTCCCTTTCTCTCGGTCTCCTACCTTCTCTCTTCCAGTACCTTAGGGGTAACAATCTTACTGTAGGACTTGTCGAGGAACGACTCCGTTTCTCGGACGAACCGGAGGTCATCCACTTGCTTCTCCAGTTCCCCAACACGGTTCATCAGGAGCTCTATCTGGATGCATTTCTCGCATTTTTAGCAGCCAGAGGTACCAGCGGTGTCCTTGACCTCCCACATACTGCAAGCATCGCACTGAATCAGCTTGCCTGACATCTCCTTCTTTCGTCTCTACCTCTCAAGCGTATTGCGTGGTCTCCTCTCCTCAGCCTCCTCGCCGAAGACTCTCGAGCCAAAGACTCACACTTTTCTCACAGGGCACTTCCCTCACAACGCCGCTCGCTAAGAGCCGGCTTGCTTAAATTAACTGATAAATTGCCTGATTTACCAATTTCTCAGTTTTCAACTGTTTTCCCGGCACTGACTCACTTCTCTCCTCCCACTCGGGCTAGAGCCAATCAGTCTGATCTCTTGCTAACTCCTCCTGCTGTTGCTCCCAAAACTACAGCAGTTCTGAGTAAAGTCTGCCTGTGCTTCCTTCTATATTTCAACTATTTTCACCCCCCTGACTAACTTCTCTCCTCCCACTCGGGCTAGAGCCAATCAGTCTGATCTCTTGCTAATCTCCTCCTGCTGTTGCTCCCAAAGCTACAGCAGTTCTGAGTAAAGTCTGCCTGTGCTTGGTTCTACTTTTCAACTGTTTTCACCCCTCTGACTCACTTCTCCCCTCCCACTCGGGCTAGAGCCAATCAGTCTGATCTCTTGCTAATCTCCTCCTGCTGTTGCTCCCAAAACTACAGCCGTTCTGAGTAAAGTCTGCCTGTGCTTGGCTCTACTTTTCAACTATTTTCACCCCTCTGACTCACTTCTCTCCTCCCACTCGGGCTAGAACCAATCAGACTGATCTCTTGCTAATCTCAACAAACTCCGAGGAACGAACAGTGATTAGAATCAAACTGATCCGGAGATACAGAATCGAAAAAGATCACTAATTTTGTTGATTACAATATCTGGTAATTCTATCCTACTGTGGTTGGTAATATGTGCGTGCTTCGTCTGTGTATATTTCACCGACAACACATTTACAGAATCAAATTACACCATTTCTTTCACCATTGCGGAAAAGATCGGCTACATGCTAAGGGTTTTGATTATTTGTACAAACACTTTAACTAATGTAGTATCGCAGCGTTACTTCAGAGAAGAATTGAAAAGCATGATCGTGCGGCCATTTACTCTCATTGTAAACTTATTACAATAAATTGCGTGACTTTGCAACACAACGCGACTTACTTCAATGCAATGATTAGGCATGAAGTCCGTTCACCGCTTACATACAGGTTTTCAACACAAGCAATATTGGCTCTTTGTAAAATAATCGTGGAAGCTATAATGTTCATTTGATGTTGCACAGAAGCCTGCATTCCAACGCAGGCAATAAATGACGATTTCCGAATATGTAATGAAACAATGAATGGAAACACGTATGTTGTGCTAGGACTGGGTTAGTGACAAGTTTGATAAAATCAATGAGTTCTGCACGGGTGAAGGTGGCAGCCCCAATGCAGTCATCCGTATTCTGGGGAAAGAGCGACAGATCAGCGACTGCCATCCAACTCAGATATAGTGTCCGTTATAGCGCCGGGTGCGTGTGGAACAAACGTAACCAACGGAAGGGCAGGCATACCTTGGACCTAATGTCCATGTGAACGCTACTGAATTGAATAATGTGAATGAACTGCTGTTGAGCGTCGGTTGTGTCAGACGGAGGAGGGGTGTAAATAAGTTGGGGGGTGTTCGGTCTCTGAGTAAGGATGACCCAGATGATCTTCACACCTTAATATTGGGGAATGGAAGTGAAAAAATGCATTTTGGTTTTATTTTAAAATACCTGCTATTAAGTTTCCAAGTTATGAATTTTCCTCTGCTATTTTCCTTTCAATTTATTCTCTTACCGGCCCAAATGAACTACGGTTCTCCTTGTATTTTTCGCTGACATAGAGCAAACATGATTTGATATCTAATCAAATATTGTGTATCGTTTTCAATCACTGGGTGATATCTTTGGGGCCGTTTGCCACTTGTAGGAATGTTCATCTTCCGTCATCAACCTCTATAAGTCTATGTGTTACCCATTTCTCTTTAAAAATCACGTGACAGGTTATTGGTCCACTTCATGAGAGGCAAATCCTCTGCCATCGAATTCAAGTCAATTCACGTTCCATGATGAGTTATAATTTAGTTTGTTGCAGAAGCAATTATAGCAACATGGACTTTACCATATAGCGCCCACTACTGCCTGGTGTCCCTGGTGCACCTGATCATGGCCATTCAGAAAGCAGATTCAGAATGTCTTCTTCCACGAAGACGCTTAATAAACTCGTGCTGTTGATTAGCAGATACATGCTTGAAAAAAAACGTACGGATCCGCTTAAGTCTCATATCACACTGTCTGATGAAGGGTCCCAACACAATACCTCATCTGTCTTTTCCCTCCCTACATGATGACTCACCGAGTGAGTTCCCCAAGGAACGTGTTTTGCTCAAGATTCAACCATTTACAGACGTTTATGTCTCTGCGTCTTGAATTTTCCCAGTTTTCATTGTTTAGATTTCTGATTTCGGTTTGAATTGACATTAACTTTCACTATGTTCTGTACAAATCTTTATGGGGTGTTCACAGTTTGCTTAATGTCCCATCGCTGGAAGATTAGTAACGAGCCACTTTTAATTGCACGGAACCCGAGCTACGCAGCCCACTCCCTCATTGGAGTCCAAATATCTGATGGGAAAACCCATGTGCTGCGCATTCTATTAATTCATCCTCACGTTACTACTTCCCCGTTTGTCCAGTTTACATATGTGTCTATAATTATTGTATCGTCCTTCTTACAGGTGTCTCCAATTTTCCGATTTATTTTATGCCTTCTCTTAGTGCTGCCGTTCGGAAACCTGTAAAGACGTCCCTCGAGAATTTTTCCCTTTAGGTCTTTCTGAGCTCTACCAGTTTCGTAATTTTCCGGGCAAAATGGTTTCACCTTTACTTCCCTATACTGTGCCCACTTTATTTTGCGATTCGTATTTCTCTTTTTCAACATCAACGGGTATACGTTATAATCACTGTAAATATGCACGTTATATGTTTTTCACCAGTCACATGCTCTTTCAGGCCAAACAAAATGTTCTGTCAAAAACTATACTGATGCAGTGCTACCATGCTGAACTTTACTCGGTTGAGGCCGGTGCACGGTCCCTCGTGTGAGCGTTATCCTTACGTCAACACGTGGTCCCTGATTCTCGTGCTATTCCAGAGTTCATAAAGAAATTAAATCTTGTATCAAGGGTCCATTATAAGTTCATAATGGAATTAGGCCATTTGGCCCATCAAGTATACTATGTCATTCAATATTAGCAGATCTGTCTACCCATCCTAAGCTAATTTACATGGCGTTTTCCCCATAACCCCTGAAACCCGTAATAACCAATAATCAAGTTCAAGTTCAAGTTCAAGTGAGTTTATTGTCATGTGTCCCTGTATAGGACAATGATATTCTTGCTTTGCTTTAGCACAACAGAACATAGTAGGCATTTACTACAAAACAGATAAGTGTGTCCCGCCTTTTTGAGGCAGCGACTGCGATAAATCGCCTCGATGGAAGGAAGGTCTGAGCCGATGATGGACTGAGCAGTGTTTACTACTTTTTGAAGTCTCTTCCTCTCCAGGGCGCTCAAATTGCCGAACCAAGCCACGATGCAACCGGGCAGCATGCTCTCTACTGTGCACCTGTAGAAGTTAGAGAGAGTCCTCCTTTGACAAACCGACTCTCCATAATCTTCTCAGGAAGTAGAGGCGCTGATGAGCTTTCTTGATAATTGCATTAACGTTCTCGGAACAGGACAGATCTTCAGAGATGTGCACGCCCAGGAATTTGAAGCTCTTGACCCTTACAACCATCGACCCGTTGATATAAATGTGGCTGTGGGTCCCCGTCCTACTCCTTCCAAAGTCCACAATCAGTCCCTCTGTTTTTCTGCTGTTGAGGGCCAGGTTATTGCGCTGGCACCATATGGATAGTTGCTCTATCTATAAAGGCGTGGGGTATTTTTTAAATGGGGAGATAATCCAGATATCGGAGGTGCAAAAGGACTTTAGCGTGATGATGCCGAATTCCCAAAGAGTTAATTTGCAAATCGAATCGGTAGTAAGGAAGGCAAATGCAATGCTAGCATTTATTTTAAAGCAGAGGTAAATTTCTCTCATATCGTGTATCAATTGCATTAGCTGGGAATGTGACCATATTGCTTATGTTTTCAAAGGAAATAGTAAATCAGTCATATAGTTGCAGCTACGGGCGGCCCGATGTCCAGGACCGCTCGCCGGGGTGATACAGAGAGAGAGTCGGCCCCCTCCTACCGGAGTTGGCGGCTTCCAAAGTCCGTAGGCCGCGCCGGGTGGAGACTGCTGCTGTAGGCCCTCTGCAGGGCGCCCCAGGACTCCACGATGACGGTCAGCGCCGCCCGCGTTGGAAGCTCTCCGCACCAGAGCTCCACGATGTTGGAGCAACGGCTCAACGCTCCGGAGCTCCAAACGGCGACCCAGGTAGGCATCGCCCGCACCGCTGTGACTCCAACGCTGCGCCGGTCCCCGGCAGGAAAGGCCGCTCCGATCCAGCTGGTAGGCCGCGTGGTGGGGGGCGAGGACGCGACTCGGTGAAATAGTCGCGTCCCCGCCGGGAAGAGACTGGGAGACGGTTCCCCCCTTACCCTGCCCCCCCTCCCCCACATAGAAAGGTAAACGTTTTCCCCTAAAACAGACTTTGGACTAACTGAAAATTTAAAAAAAAGATAGAAATGACAGACAGGCTGTAGGCAGAGGCTGCTGCCAGTGCAGCGCTCCTAGAGGTTACCACATGGCTCACAACACAGGCAATTATCCACAGTCCATCCTCCTGTTTTTCCACTTCATCCATTTTCCATTAGGGTTTGCCTCAAAGTTTTTGCTAACAGTATTCTGATGTTTGGCACAGGATCAGATTCTAGTTGTAGCAAATGTGGCATCAAATGCTCAGCAAATTGCTCTATTGGGATATAATCATCTTCTATCACCGCCTGGCAGACAAAGACAAAGGCTTGACGACCTGACCACATCACAATGTGGCAAAACTTATCAACAAGTTCACTGATTAAGTCCACCTCTAAAGCAGGAGTTGAAGCTGCATAACATTTTCTGATCATCTCATTTGCTAGTCTGTAGGCAATCCATCAGGCTGAAGATACCTTATCCGCACAGAGGCTGAGAGATAAGGGGCACATATAGTTATACACACCTTTGGGGTTGTACAGTTCCAGCAGCAAAATAAGTTGGTCAGAAAGATCAGCTCTGAAGCGCCAATTCCTGCTTTTATCTGTTACCATTGTAGAAAAGGGTGGTGCAATGTGTGATTGGTCGATTTGCACTGTAGCACTAACACAGTCGTCCTCAACGATGGCTGAAATGTCAACAGTCAAAGACACATTGCCTTGCTCAACCCTTCTTGGTTCAACGGCAGCAGATTCCGTTTGCCACTGTGTTTGATTAAACAGTGACTCTACAGATTTTCTTCCTCAAAGTCAAGATCCAAAGCTTGCAGTGCAGCAGATAAAATATCCACTTGTGCTTTGACACCTGGGTCATCTATGTGTGGTGGGTCTTATACCAATTGACAATCCCATCATAATATCTCGGCCTAGCAAAGTTACTGGACAAATCGCTGAGACCAATACCTGTTCCTCGCAACACACATTAGATATTGGTTCTTCGAACTTAAGTGGTTTTGTCAAGAACTCCGCGTTAGTATGCTCGGTGGCGGACCTTACTGTTATTGAATTCTTGGAGTATAGTGTTCCCGGAGGCTCTTCGTCTTTTAGTATGACAGTTTTACATGCTCCGCTATCGCATAAGAATGTCATCCTTTCCACATTCACTATTAAACTTATCGTAGGCTTTAGGTAAGGCATAGAAGATTTCTTCTAGATCCAATATTTGCAGAGGCTCTTTGTCGGCTAGGGGAGTCGGAGTATCTCGTTTTGATTTGTCCCTCCCTTCAGCCTCGGTCAGTCAGGATCGGTCATAGCTTCGGGACCTTGGACCATCCTCGCCTTCTCTTGGTGTAGTATGCTTAGCCTGGGGACAATCTCGAGCCCAATGGTCGAGTTTTCCGCAGACAAACCATCCCTCTCCCTTGGGGACCTACTCCCCTGCCTCTGCCTCTCTGGCCTCCCCGCCCCTGATCTCCTTGTTTTACCCGGTAGAATACAGGGACGGTATTTTCGCTTATTTCATCAACATCGGCCAGATAAGCGCTCTTTACAATCTTTTTCTGTTTGGTGTTTTCCTCCGCATGTACTGCCCAATCTTTTGCATCATTGAGTGCCTTTGTTTTCCATCCTACCATGTGCTTTTTTATATATAAACTAATCTCGGGTTTTAATCCGTTTAATATTTCGATTTTAAACTGTTGGGCAAACGGTCCATCATCCACCCACGGGATCGGTACTTCTTGTCCACTGTTTGCCTCAAAGACAACCCTAAGTCTGGAGAAATAGTGTAGCACAGGCTCGTCTATATTCTGTGTACATTCCCTAATTTTATTGTAATCGACTTCTCTCTGGAAGTGTGCTCTTATTCGATTTTCAATAGCTATTCGTCTGTTATGATAATCATTCTGACCTTGTGCCCACTGAAGGGGTGCTCCATTTACAATAGCATTCCAATCTCCTTCAATTAAACACCAATCACACCCGATAAGAGTTCGCAACGCTTGTTCATATTCTACCGTATTTAAACGATAACTTACAACCAGGTTTCCAAAGTCCCTCTGCCACTTTGCGAAATTATCTCTAGGATGTGGAATGCCCTCCGGTGCATTTTTAAATATCCTCCATATTCCATGGCCTATACACGCACATTGGCCCCACTGCGCCGGCATCTGGATTAGGCATTGCGATCATATGATACATTTCGGCCCTGCTTGGTCTTATTGACCGTGGAGATTTAAGCTCAAATATAGGACCTGCATGAAGATTATAAACGGTACCTGAGCGAGTGGTTTCCTGACTTTGCAAACCTGGGTGCAGCTGGCCGCTTTCCTTAATGGTTTATTTTTGTTCCAGTACGAGGGTTGGAGCGCTTGTTGAGTCCGATCCGACGGTTTCTTCCGCCGGTGGCAAGGCCACCCCCTTTTTCTCCGGTGTGTACGGAGGGGGGGGGGGGGGGGCACTCGCCATACCCGGTGATCGTTGGAAGACCTCGTTGTCCTCCTTCTGGACGAAAGCGTTTGTCGATGGTTCGCTTTTGGTAAGTTGTTCCTTCCCTTTTTCCATTCCGTCTCTGCGCGATCTGGCTTCCTGAAGCCACAGACGTGCTTCATGGTAGCCCAACTTGTCTTTATCCTTCCTTCTTTTTGTTGCATCTTTGGAAATAGCAGACATTAATTTACAACAATCATCAACAAGTATCTTTCAACAAAAATCATACCTTTCTTTCCACTTGTTTAAGTACTTACAATTACGCTTACTTTGTATAAACATACATTTCTCATCACCTTCATAACCTTTTTAGTTTGTCGAGCCCTTTCTGATTCCCTCCTCGAGACTTAGTTTCGGCCCGAAACGTTGCCTATTTCCTTCGCTCCATAGATGCTGCTGCACCCGCTGAGTTTCTCCAGCTTTTTTGTGTACCTTATACTTTTTCCTTGTCAAGTCCAACTTGACTGAAGTCCCAGACTTTTTACCTTGGGCGACCCCGTCAATTCTTTATGTCGTCTCGGGTCTCCGAGGAAGGTAACAAAATACAATTCGGCAAAGTCAAAATTACTTAGCTGGGGCCCCACTATCTACGGAACGTTCAGTCCTACCTCCGGCGTGTCGGTTTGGCCCCGTCACCCTGTCCTGGCGTCCGTAAGGAACCTTAAAATGAGCGCTCTTGGTTCCCCTGGAAACCGGCAAAAGAGATATTGGGGCCCCACGTTGGGCGCCAATTATGTTATAAATTTTCCAACAAAGATTATTACAAAAACTGAGGTAGAAACTGAACAAACTTTATTGTGAGAGGGAGAGTCACACAGAGCCCCAATGTCTGTGGGAGTCCTCTCTGTGCTAATACTGAAGAACATCTCTTTTATACATTGATTGAATCCAGAAAGCATCCAGGCAACGGTAACTGATAAGGAGACTCAGAATCAAAAGGAAATAACAGTTATCTGCGGAATGCTTCGCCGGAGCAAGATTAGCAGTTCTGCAAACTCTGTGATAGACTCCTAATTTCTTGACCGAGACCTGTCAATTACTTGTGCCCTAGGCAGTTTCGGTAAGCAATCTTGTGCAGACACAGATAGAATACACAAGGAAATATTTACGTTAATGTTCCATCAATTCCCACACCAGATATATCTTAAATTTCTCTGTATTATCCTCACGTTCATCTTTCATTTTGAACGTATTTATCATTGTTCTCTGTTCGTTACTCCCCGTAATATTTTAATCTTCAACATCCTTCCATGTTAAATGTTGCTCTCCTTTGCTGAACTCGTCGACATCCTGATGCCTCCTGCTTCCCGCTTCATTGGTAACTACTGTCTACCTGTTTTTGTTATATTGCTACCTTGACGTTTCTGTTTGACTTGGACTTTCCAGTTTACTGTTGAACTTGTGGTCTTTTGGATTCCAAAGTTCACTTTTTTCTAATAATGATCAGTACTGCTCATTTACACTATGTCTTTTGATTTAGAATCCGATTTAACCATAGCCAAATTCTGTCTCACTTCACCCAGTCTGAAGAGTGTCCGAACACGTTATCGTCTATCTATTTCCTCCCTAGATGCTCACTCTGCCAGTGAGTTCCCCGAAGAACATGTTTTGCTCAAGAAACCAGCATCCAGAATTTGAACCCGGTTTGAATTGCTAGTAACTTCCAATATGTTCTGTACCAATCTATTATGGAGTGTTCACAGTTTGCTAATTATCCCCTCGCTGGAAGATTATTACCTAGCCACTTCTCGTTGCACGGAACATGATCTAAGCAGCACACTCTCCCAATGGAGTCCAAATATGTTGATAGGAATATCCAATTAATGCATTCCATTAATTTATCGATCACGTTCCACCACCTCGTTTGTCCAGGTTACATAGGTGTCCATTATTATTTTATCATCTTTCTTACAATTGTCTCCCATTTTCCGATGTAATTAATGCCTTCTCTTAATGCTGCCGTTCGGAAACCTGTAAACAATGCCCTCGAGTATTTCCCTGTAGTTCTTTCTGAGCTCGACCAGTTTCCCAATTTCCCGCGCAAAATCGCTTCACGTGTATTTCACTATCCTGTGCCCATTTAATTTTTCTACTAAAATGTCCCCTTTTCAACATCAACGGGTATGCGATATAATCACTGTGAGATTGATAACCAGTGATGCACATTATATGCTTTTCAACAGTCACTTGCACTTTCTGACCAAATATACTTTTTCACCAAAATGAAACACTGATGTTAAGCTACATTACTGAACTTTACTCGTTGGGCCCGACGCACGGTCCCTCCTATCAGTGCTATCCTTACGGCATAATGTGATCCCTCGGTTTAATGCTCTTCCCGACTTCGTACATCAATTACATCTTGTATCAAAAAGCCGCTGTAAGTTCATGAGGGAATTAGGCAATTTGTCCCAATCAAATAAACTCTGCCATTTAATATTCGCTAATCTATCTATCCATCCAAACCCAATTTTCTTGCGTTCTCCCCATAACTCTGGAGGGGGAGGGTGAACAGCCAGTTGTCGTGGTGCACATTGGCACCAACGATATAGGTGAAAAAAAGGGATTACAATGTGAATTTAGGGAGCTAGGAGATAAACTTAAATGTAGGACCTCAAAGGTAATAATCTCTGGATTACTACCAGTGCCACGGGCTAGTCAGATTTGAAATAGGAGGATATTGCAGATGAATACGTGGCTTGAAAAATGGTGCCAGGGGGAAGGATTCAAATTTCTAGGGCATTGGAACCAGTTCTGCGGGACGTGAGACCAGCACAAACAGGATGGTTTGCACCTGGGCTGACCTGGAAGTGTTTGCTAGTGCTGTCGGGGAGGATTTAAGCTAATGTGGCAGGGGGATGGGTGCAAGAACAGAGAGACAGAGGGGTGTAAAATGAGGGTAGAAGAAATAGGTAGCAAGGTGAAAAGTAAAAGTGGCAGGCAGACAAATCCAGGGCAAAAATCAAAAAGGGCCACTTTTCAACATAATTGTATAATTGTACACTTTCCGATGGCTGCTATGAAGCAGTGAAGTCAGCTGCACTGAGCTCTCCTCCAGACAAATCGTGTTTAAAGTCGGTTCCTATGCCAGGATTGATTTATAAACTCTTCCCGGGATTACTGAATGTCGAGGGTACTGACTCCATCAAACGGTGCCGGTGGATTCGGGATTTTAAATGATTTTTTCCGTAAAAATCGGATGAAAAAGAGAAGAGGTCAGAGAGGACCCAAGAAGACTGTAATCAGTCTCCAGCTGCAAAAAGCTCTGGATGAGCTCGAAACCACTCCTGAATCCACCTTTGAAAGTTTGGAAGAGGAGCTGGAGTCACAACAACCAACAACCGAAATGGCTGCGAGAACTGAAACAAAGGAATTAAAGGAATTAAAGGAAAGGGAGAAAGAAATGAAAAGCTGGGAAGAAACGGTAAGATCACTAAATACATTACTAAAGATCTTCAGAAGCAATTTGCCAAAATGAATTCTACAATTCAGAACAACTTCTCCACTATGGAGGACAATCTTTCTAAGAAAATTGATAATAGCTGCGGCTAATTAATGGAGCTTTACGTATCCCTGAACCAGCAGTTTAAAGACTTGGAGTCAAGGACTGCGAAGGAATTGGAAAGTATGCAGAGAGATTATAACAATAAACACGGCTCCCTGTTGAAGCAATTAACAGAGGCGGAAACATTGATGGAAGAGATGGAGGGTGAAATGGAACAGATGAGCCACGAAATAACATGTTTGAAAAAACAACACGACACGAATTGGGTGCTGACGAATAAACTGAATGAGAAATGTCGAGACTTGGAAGCCAGGTCAAGGAGGCAGAATTTGAGAATATTAGGAGTTAAAGAGGGGCAGAGCACGGCTCTCAAATGTGTGATTTTATCACTTATTTAATTAAATACGTTTTTAAACTGCCAGAAAAACCAAAGATAGATGTGGCTCATCGTGTGGGTCGCTTCCAAATAGATGTTAATGCCCCACAACGTCAAATTATCGTACAATTCTTAGACATTTCAACTTTGGAAAATCTATTAAAGAGGATACCCTATGGGGAAAATCTTACATCTGCTGATAATATCGTTAGATTTTACAGAGACTACCCTACGGAAATTCTGGCAAAAAGACGCGAGTTTAAAAGGGCAAGCAGTATTTTATATGGACATTCTGAAGTTCGTTATGGCGTGATCTATCCCGCCAATATGCTAATCTCGTACAATGGCAAGCAACGTTCATTCACGGACCCGGACTCAGGTTGCAAATATGCCCAGGAGATCTTAAACAAAATTCAAGGTAGAACGGAATAATAACAATTTCGCCTGCTGAAATTGTTTTTTTTTGTTTCAATCAAGACACCAGAATTGTTCAGACGGTTCTCAGACAGACTTACAGACAGACTTATCTGGCAAGAATGTGTTTTTCAATAACAGAGTCCTAACTTCATTTTGAATTGAAAGGCTGAAGCTCAACAGATGGAATATTCAAGGTCGCAGGCTCGGTGCCAAGTTCTTCAGCCCTGAGAACTATGAGTGTTCGTTTTCAAATTTAAAAATAGCCGTGATGATCTGCACTTGTCTCAGTACTATATGATCTATTATTTACATATATAACATTTAACTAACTAACTAATTAACTATATATGCGCAATAAACTTAACTAAAGCTAAAGGTTTAATGTACTATACTAACATGACTATTTAGCAGGAAGGATGGGGGAGGTTAGACATATATTCTAAATACTAATTATGAATAACTAACATACAGGTTATTGAGAAGTGTGATTATTGACGAGGTATTTTAACCAATAATAACATTTATTTTAGTTCAAATCTTCTAGCTTCTCTCCTATTCTATTTTAAACTTTTTAGCTATTAATCGACCTGATATGATAATTTTGGTTATAACTGGAGGGAACCGATTAACTTTGGATGATATTTTATTAGGGGGCAAGACCCAGTGCATAATTCCATCGACGGAGGTCAATTTAAAATTAATCCTAGCTACCATATGAATTTTTTTGTAAGAAATCGCTTTTTTGATCACTTACACTCACTTTTTTTGTTTATTCACTATTATTGTCACAGTCTGCCCTCTCCTCATTCTCATCCACTTCACCTACCAGTACTTTTCCAACGGTCCCTCCTTCTCCTCACCTGCCTGCCTGCCACTCCCCTTTCATCAGCCCACCTCTCCTCACCTGTTGCACTCAGATGCCTCTGATCACCAATTAACCCTGTATATAGACTATCCTCACCGTTCACACAGTGCCAGATTGTTCTCAGCATCCATGCAAGATTCTCCAGCGATTTCCCGACTGCCTACACGGATTCGAACCTGCCTGCCGCTCTTCGGAACCCTCGCTCAATCCTGAGCCTCGTGTGAGTACGGTGTACCCATTCCTGTGTTACTACTCTGTGTTACAGTATCGTAATAAAGTTCATTACCAACTATACCTGCCTGATTCTGTGCTGCTATCGGGTCCAAGCTATACCCGTTAAAGTACAATCTGGCCAACAATGGACTCAGCGCACACTACGTCTCCGTCAAACCGCTTCGAGAGGATTGAGCACACGCTCCTGCAGCACGAAGCTATGCTCACTGCCTCCAACTCCGAGGTTCGACAGGCTGTGTCAAACCAAGAGCAAGCATTGGTTGCACTAGCCACCCAGGTCCAACAGCTGACGACCACCCTCGCCCAGGCTACACCCCATGCTTCGCCTCTGGCTCCGACAGCACCAACTCCCGGTCCGCCAGGACCATCACCTGAGCCCCGGGTGGGAACCCTGGAGCGCTACGCTGGGGACCCGGAGGGCTGCAACCCATTCATCACGAACTGTTCCATTCTCTTCGCCATACAGCCCTACACCTTCGCCCAGGAAGCGGCGAGAGTGGCGTTTACCATTAATCACCTGACTGGCAGAGCTCGGCTGTGGGGAACGGTTGAATGGGAGCGACGCACGCCGGCTTGCTCCTCTTTCCAGGCCTTCGCCGCGGTGCTTCGCAAGGTGTTCGGTGAGGTTTCGATGGGTCCGGGCGCTGCGGGAAGTCAGCTGGGGTTGAGCCAGGGGAACCAGATCGTCGCTGACTTCGCCATCGACTTTCGCACCAGGGCCCGTCAGACTGATTGGAACGCCCCGGCCCAGTGTGACGCTTTCTTGCTGGGCTTGTATGACTATATCAAGGATGAGTTGGGGTCCCACGATCTTCCTTCTTCTCTGGATGGGCTTATCGAGCTAACGACCCGTCTGGACCGACGCATCCTGGCGAGACGTCTAGAGAGGCGACAGGGACAGGCGGACCGCCAGTATCCACCCAAGCTCGTTTTCCTCCGGAGACTGGACTACCCTCGTCGGGGCAACCGTCGAGGCAACCCGGACCCATGCAGGTGGGTCGCACCAATCTCACCCCCGAGGAACGGAAACGTAGGCGTCGGGGGAACCTCTGTCCCTACTGTGGCCTGGCGGGTCATTACATCTCCAAGTGTCCAGTAAAAGGCCAGACTCACCAGTAGCGGAGGAATTACTGGTGAGTCGAACCTCTGAACTTTCCTCTGCCTGACGCCCTCTTTGTCATGCCCGTCTGCTGTTGTCTGATGGTTCTCACACCCTCGCCACCTTCATAGACTCGGGTTGTGACATTAATCTTATGGACAAGGAACTAGCCCGCCAGCTAGGCATCAGTTGTGTTCCCCTGCCTGAACCTGAGAACTGTTGGCGGTTAAGTTGGCTTTGGAGGAATGGCGGCACTGGCTCGAGGGAACCGAGCAGCCTTTCTTGGTTTGGACTGACCACAAGAACATTGAATACCTCCAGTCAGCCAAGAGGCTCAACTCTCGCCAGGCCCGCTGGTTTCTCTTCCTCACCCGCTTCAACTTCTCCCTCTCCTACCGACCTGGGTCCCGCAACGTGAAGCCCGATGCCCTCTCTCGATAGTTCTTGGTGAAGGAGGAGCCTGCCTCTGGCCCGAAGACCATCCTCCCGTCCTCGCACAGGGTTGCCTCCCTCACCTGGGAAGTGGAGGAGAGGGTCAAGGCGGTCTGGGAGAACCAGCCGGGACCCAGCGCATGCCCTCCTGATCGCCTGTTTGTGGTTTCTGCCCTGCGGTCCGACGTCCTTCAGTGGGCCCACAGCTCTCGACTCACCTGTCATCCCGGCATTCAGCGGACCAAGGAGATGGTTCTACGGAGATGCTGGTGGGCATCGCTGGAGGAGGACACTCTGGAGTTTGTCAACGCCTGTCCCGTTTGCAACCAGCACAAGGTCTCACACCAAGCTCCTGCGGGTCATCTGCTTCACTGACCATGCTCCCACATCTCCCTGGACTTCGTTACCGGCCTGCCCCATCCAGTGGTCACACCACCATCCTGACCGTGGTCGATAGATTTAGCAAGATGGCTCACTTCGTGCCCCTGCCCAAGCTTCCGTCAGCCAAGGAAACTGCCGAGCTCATGTTACTCCACGTCTTCAGGCTCCATGGTCTCCCCGTCGATGTGGTCTCCGACCGGGGACCCCAGTTTGCTCCTCTGTGTTCTGGAGGCAGTTCTGCACGCTTGTGGGGGCCACCGTGAGTCTGACGTCCGGATTTCATCCCCAGTCCAACGGCCAAACTGAAAAGAAGAATCAGGAGATGGAGACGGCGCGGCGGTGTATGGTGTCCAAGCATCCCTCCTCCTGGTCCCAGCAGTTGTTGTGGGTGGAGTACGCCCACTACACCCTGACAAGCTCGGCCACTGGGCTCTCCCCTTTCCAGTGTGCCTACGGGTTCCAGCCTCCACTGTTCCCGGCGCTGGAGAAATAGGTTTCCTGCCCGTCCGTCCACGCCAGGGCGGCTCTTCTCCGCTCCGTGGACCGTTACGCCACGACTGCCAACCGTCACCGCACAGGCACCCACCTACCTCGCGGGCCAGAAGGTGTGGCTGTCGAACCGGGACCTTCCCTTGAGGGTGGAGTCCAAGAAGTTGGCACCCAAGTGCATCGGTCCCTTTGAGATCCAGAAGGTCATCAACCCTGCGGCTGTGAGGCTCAAGTTGCCTCGATCCATGTGGGTCCATCCTACGTTCCACGTGTCCGGTGTAAAGCCAGTCAGGGAGAGCTCCCTGGTCCCCGCAGTCCCTCCTCCTCCACCTCCTCGTCTCATCGACGGAGGCCCCGCCTTTACGGTGCACCGCCTACTGCGCTCCCGCCGTCGCGGGATGGGTCTCCAATACCTGGTCGATTGGGAGGGTTACGGTCCAGAGGAGAGGTCCTGGGTTGCTGCTCGACACATCCTGGACGCCTCCCTCATCAGGGAGTTTCACCGGCGTCATCCCGAACAGCCGTCCAAGTCCGCCACTCCTAGAGGGGTCGCCGCCCCTGATGCTCTGTCCCTTCTTCCGTCTGAGACGCGCAGTGACGACGAGACGGAGCTTTCCTCTGATGCTATGGAGGAGGATGCGGACATGGATGTCTCGGACGAATATTAGCCCTCCTCCGGTCCCCCTCCTCCCACCCCACTCTGCGTGGGATTGGGTTTATTTTCTTTATTGTTTTTTGTTGTTGTTTTGGGACGTCAGGAGCCGTCCCTTGAGGGGGGGGGGGGGTTCTGTCACAGTCTGCCCTCTCCTCATTCTCATCCACTTCACCTCCCAGTACTTTTCCACCGGTCCCTCCTTCTCCTCACCTGCCTGCCAGCCACTCCCCTCTCATCAGCCCAACTCTCCTCACCTGTTGCACTCAGTTGCCTCTGATCACCAATTAACCCGGTATATAGACTCTTCTCACCGTTCACACAGTGCCAGATTGTTCTCAGCATTCATGCAAGACTCTCCAGCGATTTCCCGACTGCCTACACTGATTCGAACCTGCCTGCCCCTCTTCGGAACCCTCGCTCAATCCTGAGTCTCTGTGTGAATACGGTGTACCCATTCCTGTGTTACTACTCTGTGTTACAGTATTGTAATAAGGTTCATTACCAACTATACCTGCCTGATTCAATGCTGCTATTGGGTCCAAGCTATACCCGTTACAATTATGAGTTGTATGGTTTAACAATGTTTATGAACACTTAATTTTATGTTTTTCTCTTTCCCTTAATTACGTTTAATAGTGCCAGGAGATGTAAAACTAGTGCAGAAATTATGAAGGACAACCCTGGACTCGGGATTCCAAGGTACTTGGCTGCATCACATGAATCATACATGCTGGTAATAATAGCCAATGCAAGATAATAGTCGAATAAATACCGGCGGTCTCACTTTCTGTAGTTGGAACATCAGAGGTGCGAATGATCGATTAAGAGGGGTAAAAGTATGGCGCAATTAAAATCGTTAAATATGGATATTGCTTTCCTACAAGAAACGCATTTGAAACAACAAACTCAGATCAGATTAAGGGCAAACTGGATAGGTCAAACCTACTACTCCGCATTCACCTCTAAAGCAAGAGGAACGGCCATTATAATTCGGAAAGGTATAGCTATTAATTAAAGAAATCCATATCTGATGAAGAGGGAAGATACGTTATACTCACAGGAGAAATTTATAATACACCATTAACTATGATCAATATATACGCGCCTAATTTTGATAACCCACTATTTTTAAAGAAAATAGTAGATATAATTGCAGAGCATAATTATCAAAATATAATAATGGGGGGAGATTTTAATTGTGTTATAGACCCATATTTAGATAAATCAATAAAGGTAGGGAAGCGTCTATTTAAAACTAAGACCTGTGAATTTTTAAATATATAAAAAATAATAACATAACTGATGTTTGGAGAATAGCAAACCCAAGTGGAAGGGAATATTCATTTTACTCATCGGTTCATAAAACGTATTCACGAATTGACTATTTCTTATTGGATACAAAATTAATCCCGTATACGAATAAGCCATCATACCATAATCGTATTATTTCCGATCATTCACCATTGACTTTTATACTTAAAATTGAGGGAATGCAGGGTATAAAACCATTTTGGAGATTCAACGCACAAATATTAAATAACCCGCAGTGTTATGAGTATATAAAAGAACAAACAAGTTTTTTTCCGAAATAAATGAGACGCTGGGTATTTCTGTATCGCTATTATGGGAAACCTTTAAGGCATACGTTCGCGGCGCTATGATCACTTATCAAAGTTTTCAAAATAAAGAAAATAAAAGACAACTTCAGCGGATAGAACAGGAAATAAAATTACTTGAATTGGACAATGCAACTGACCCAACCATAGATAAACATAATAAGATAACCTTATTGAAATATAAAGTCAATAGAATGTTATCGGCAAGAGTAATACGACTATTCCAGATTACAAAACAGGCACACTTCGAATTTGGGGATAAGTCACATAAATCACTTGCGAGGCAACTGAAGCAACAAGAAAAGGAAAATATTATCACTAAAATTAAATCGGATAAGGGTGAGTTTCTAACACTACCATAGGATATTAATAAGAGGTTTGCCCAATTTTATCATAATTTATATACAACTAAAATAAATACAGATGTTAGTAAAATCACAATTTTTTAACATAATTGCAATCTCCCTAAATTGTATAGTTTAGAACAAGAGGAATTAGGAGCACGGATTACACGGAAGAAATAAAACAAATAATGAACTCACTGAAAAATGGGACCAGGACCAGGATCAGATGGTTTTAGTAATGAATTTTATAAACGTTTTCAGGAGTCAATTGTACCAAGATTACTCAACTTATACACGCAGGCTTATACCGAAAATAAACTACCAGAAACTTTAGCAGAAGCAACAATAACGCTTATACCAAAAAAGATAAAGATTTAGATGAACCGGGTGCTTACAGAGCTATATCACTTCTAAATACGGATCAGAAAAATTAGCAAAGATTCTAGCTAGAAGACTGAATAATTATATTAACAAATTGGTAAACACGGATCAAACGGGATTTATACCCAAAAGACAATCATTTAATACTTTGAGAAGGCTTTTCAATATAATGTACTCTCACAATGAGGACATTGAAGATATTTCAGTTGTAACGCTGGATGCAAAGAAGGCATTTGATCAGATAGAATGGCAGTATTTATACAAGGTACTCCAAAAATTTAACACGGGAGAGAATTGTATTAGATGGGTTAAACTACTACGATAAACCTACGGCAAGAATATTAACTAATAATATGTTATCTCCAAAATTGCATATATCAAGGGGTAATAGGCAGGGTTGTGTCTTATCACCATTGCTATTTGCCCTTATGATAGAACCGATGGCTGAAAAGATTAGAAATCACCCGAATATTCACGGATATAACACTAAGGACTCAAAGAATAAAATGTCATTATATGCTGATCATATTCTTTTATATATTACTAATACACAAACGAGTATACCCACCTTATTAACACTAATTGAGGAAATCGGCTCTTTTTCAGGTTATAGAATAAATTGGAATAAAAGCGAAACGATGTCTCTAAAACCACAGGATTCGAGACACTTACTAAAATTCCCTTTCAAAATTGCAACAGATAAATTCAAGTATCTGGGTATTCAAATTACGGGAAGACACAAATCATTATTTAGCGCCAATTTTATGCCACTATTAAATAAACTGAATGATATGATTAAATTTTGGAAAACGCTCCCGCTCTCATTGATAGGTAGAATTAACGCTATAAAAATGACTTTCTTACTACAATTAATATATTTGTTTCAAGCGATCCCAATATATATTCCAAAATATGTTTTTTTTAAACTAGATTCTACTATCACTAATTTTATATGGGAATACAGAGCACACAGAATTCAACGAAAGCATTTGTGAAAACCTAAAGAATTGGGGGCTTATCATTACCTAACTTTACGTATTACTACTGGGCAGTGCATATTAAGAACTTAATGTACTGGTTGGATAGTTCCACTCACCAGTCGGAGTGGATAAGAATGGTGAAAGAGGAGTCTTTCCCGTACGACATAGGAACGATCTTGTTCTCACCGATAAAACTGAATAGTATAATATATAAGAAGAATCCAATTATTCACAATACAATAAGAATTCGTAAACAAATAAAATTATCCTTGAAATTAAATAATCTATCAGTACTAACCCCACTATTGAACAACCCTGCATTCAAACCATCTCTTAACGATACAGCATATAAACAATGGGATAGACTGGGGATTAGGAAAGTAGGGGATATGTATGAATTGGGCAATTTGTTATCATTTCAACAATTAAAATTAAAATTTATACTGAAGGATAATCAACATTTCAAATATATACAGATATGTAACTTTATGAAGAAATATACACAGAGATTTCAAATTATATTTTTAGATCCATTAGAAAAAGCAATTAATATTAAGGCTGATTCACAAAAACTAATATCATACTTTTATAATAATATATTAAAAATAGATTTACCCTCAACAGAGGCACTAAGAGGAGATTGGGAACATGAACTAATGAGAAAGATCCCGAAGGATAGATGGGAAAAGTATCTGATGAACACACATCATTGTTCCATTAATGAAAGACATAATTTAATTCAATTTAAATTATTACATAGACTATGTTATTCAAAAACGAGGTTGAATAAATTTTACCCAAACGTCTCTCCCAGATGCGATAAATGTTTGTTTCAAAATGCTAATATAACACATTCATTTGTAGGATGTATGAAGTTGAATAAATTTTGGAGCGATATATTTGATATACTTACAAAGCTCTTCAAGTCAAGAATAGAACCTAATACGGAATGGATTATATTTGGAATAATAGTAGTAGATATCAATTTAAATAAGGACCAAAACTTTTTTTTAAATTATGGGTTAATAATTGGAAAGAAATTGATACTTAAATTTTGGGAAAATACAGCTATTCCAACTGTTAAAATGTGGATTAGGAATATGACGGACAAAGCACGCATTGAAGAAATGAGACTCCGACTAATAGATAAATATGACCATTTCTTAAGTAGTTGGTCCCCTTTTATCGACTTTTTGGAATCATGTTATGCAGCGGTACTGTAAAGATTACTGATTTCAGGTCAGGTCGTGGATAGATTTACTTCTCCGAATAAAGATCTGAAAATTTCTCTTTTAAGGGTCTTTTGCTCCTATTTCTACTTTCCACTTTTTCTTTTCTTATACACACACTTCACGTTTTTCTATTTTCTACTATTTATTTTTCCTCTTTTTCTGTTCTCCAATTTTTTTCCCCTTCTTCTTGTCTTTCTTATTTTCTTTTCAAAAACATAAAACTAGAGGTTGTATATAGAATGTTAATTACGTTATGACATAGTTGGCACCTAAAATTAGCTCCCACTGTATTGTTTTGTATTGGACTAACTTCTAATAAAAGGACAAAATAAATAAATAAATACACCTTATGAATCACAACATCTGTAAGTGTGCAGGCGCGTCTACGTGTGTGAGTGCTGCAGCGTTTGTAAGAGCGACTGTATTTGCTTGTGTTTGTGTCTGCGTGAGTGTGTGAGTGTGCGTGTGAGTGTGTGAGCTAGCATTAGTAAGTGGGGGTGAGAGTGTTTGCGCGTGTGAGTGCGTGTGGATTTTTGTTTGTTAGACAATGGTAGTGAATATTAGACAGTTAACTCACTCACGGCTGTTGTGTTGGCAGTTCACTCAATCAGGGGTAGTGGGCTGGCAGTTCACTCACTCACGGCTGGTGCGCTTGCAGTTCACACACTCAAGGCTTGTAGGCTGGTTGTTCACTCATTCCCGACTGGTGGGCTGGCAGTTCACACACTCACTGCTTGTGGGCTGGCAGTTCACTCAGTCACGGATGATTTTTGGTTGTTAGACAATGGTAGTGAAAACTAGACTAAGTGGGGTTCCATGTTCGCACGGGAGGGCTGGTCCCCCAACGCAATATTCCATCACTCCGCCAATTCTAATATTGGTGACCAGTGGAGTGGGGGGATTTCAGTAGCGCTAGTATGCGTGTTGTGGGCGGAAGGGTCTGGTTTCCAGAGGGCTAGTGTGGACATGGTGGGCCGAATGGATTCTTGGACTCGCAGTTCAGTCAGTAAGGGGCGATAGGCTAGCAGCTCAGACACTCACGGCTGGTGGGCTGGCATTTCACTCACTCACGGCTGATGGGCTGGAATTTCACTCACTCACGGCTGGTGGGCTGGCAGTTCACACACTCACGGTGGTCGGCTGGCAGTTCGGTCACTCACTGCTGGTGCGCTGGCAGTTCACTCACTCACATTTGGTGGACTGGCAGTTCACTCGCTCACATCTGGCAGGCTGGCAGTTCTCTCACTCACGGCTGGTGGGCTGGCAGTTCACACACACGCGGCTGGTGGGCTGGCAGTTCACTCACTCACGGATGGTCGGCTGGAGGTTCACCCACTCACGTCTGGTGGGCTTGCAGTTCAGTCACTCACGGTTGGTGGTTTGGCAGTTGAGTCATTCCGCCTGATGGGCTGGCAGTTCACTCACGGCTGGTGGGCTGGCAGTCCAATCAATCGCGGTTTGTGGGCCGGCAGTTCAGTCACTCACGGCTGGTGGGCTGGCAATTCAGTCACTCACGGGTGACGGGCTGGCAGTTCACTCACTCACGGCTGTGGAGCTGGCAGTTCACACACTCACTGCTTGTGGGCTGGCAGTTCACACACTCACGGCTTGTGGGCTGGCAGTTCACTCACTCACGGCTGTTGAACTGGCAGTTCACTCAAGCACGGTTTGTGGGCTGGCAGTTCACTCACTTACGGCTGGTGCGCTTGCAGTTCACACATTCAAGGCCTGTGGGCTGGTTGTTCACTCACTCCCAACTGGTGGGCTGGCATTTCACACACTCACTGCTTGTGGGCTGGCAGCTCACTCACTCACGGCGGGTATGCTGGCAGTGCACTCACTCACGGCTTGTGGGTTGGCAGTTCACTCACCCACGGCTGGTGGTCTGGCAGTTCACTCACTCACGGCTGGTGGGCTGGCAGTTCACACACTCACGGTTGTGGGCTGGCAGTTCAGTCACGGATATTGAACTGGCTGTTCACTCACTCACGGCTGGTGGGCTGGCAGTTCAATCAGTCCCGGTTTGTGGCCCGGAAGTTCAGTCATTCACGGCTATTGGACTGGCAGTTCACTCACTCACGGCTGGTGGGCTGGCAGTTCAATCGCTCACGGATGGTGGGCTGGCAGTTCACTCACTCACGGCTGGTAAGCTGGCAGTTCACACACTCACTGCTTGCGGGCTGGCAGATCACTCACTCACGGCTGGCTGGCTGGTAGTTCAGCTACTCATTGCTTGTGGGCTGGAAGTTCACTCATTCTCGGCTTGTGGGGTGGCAGTTCACTGACTCGCGGATGGTGGGCTGGCACTTCACTTACTCACGGCTCTTGGGCTGGCAGTTCTGACAAGGCTATTGGGCTGGCAGTTGTCTCACTCACGGCTGGTGGGCTTGAAGTTCACACACTCACTGCTTGTGGGCTGGCAGTTCACTCACTCACGGCTGGTATGCTGGCAGTTCACTCGCTCACGGCTGGTGGGCTGGCAGTTCAGTCACTCACGGCTGTTGGGCTCGCAGTTGAGTCATTCCGCCTGATGGGCTGCCAGTTCACTCACGGCTGGTGGGCTGGCAGTCCAATCAATCACGGTTTGTGGGCCGGCAGTTCAGTCACTCACGGCTGGTGGGCTGGCAATTCAGTCACTCACGGGTGACGGGCTGGCAGTTCACTCACTCACGGCTGTGGAGCTGGCAGTTCACACACTCACTGCTTGTGGGCTGGCAGTTCACACACTCACGTCTGGTGGGCTTGCAGTTCAGTCACTCACGGTTGATGGTCTGGCAGTTCAACACTCCGCCTGATGGGCTGGCAGTTCACTCACGGCTGGTGGGCAGGCAGTCCAATCAATCACGGTTTGTGGGCCGGTAGTTCAGTCACTCACGGCTGGTGGGTTGGCAATTCAGTCACTCACGGGTGACGGGCTGGCAGTTCACTCACTCACGGCTGGGGAGCTGGCAGTTCACACACTCACTGGTTGTGGGCTGGCAGTTCACAAACTCACGGCTGGTGCGCTTGCAGTTCACACACTCAAGGCTTGTAGTCTGGTTGTTCACTCACTCCCGACTGGTGGGCTGGCAGTTCACACACTCACTGCTTGTGGGCTGGCAGTTCACTCAGTCACTGCTGATTTTTGGTTGTTAGACAATGGTAGTGAAAACTAGACTAAGTGGGGTTCCATGTTCGCACGGGAGGGCTGGTCACCCAACGCAATATTCCATCACTCCGCCAATTCTAATATTGGTGACCAGTGGAGTGGGGGGATTTCAGTAGCGCTAGTATGCGTGTTGTGGGCGGAAGGGTCTGGTTTCCAGAGGGCTAGTGTGGACATGGTGGGCCGAATGGATTCTTGGACTCGCAGTTCAGTCAGTAAGGGGCGATAGGCTAGCAGCTCAGACACTCACGGCTGGTGGGCTGGCATTTCACTCACTCACGGCTGATGGGCTGGAATTTCACTCACTCACGGCTGGTGGGCTGGCAGTTCACACACTCACGGTGGTCGGCTGGCAGTTCGGTCACTCACTGCTGGTGCGCTGGCAGTTCACTCACTCACATTTGGTGGACTGGCAGTTCACCCGCTCACATTTGGCAGGCTGGCAGTTCTCTCACTCACGGCTGGTGGGCTGGCAGTTCACACACACGCGGCTGGTGGGCTGGCAGTTCACTCACTCACGGATGGTCGGCTGGAGGTTCACCCACTCACGTCTGGTGGGCTTGCAGTTGTCACTCACGGTTGGTGGTTTGGCAGTTGAGTCATTCCGCCTGATGGGCTGGCAGTTCACTCACGGCTGGTGGGCTGGCAGTCCAATCAATCGCGGTTTGTGGGCCGGCAGTTCAGTCACTCACGGCTGGTGGGCTGGCAATTCAGTCACTCACGGGTGACGGGCTGGCAGTTCACTCACTGACGGCTGTGAAGCTGGCAGTTCACACACTCACTGCTTGTGGGCTGGCAGTTCACACACTTACGGCTTGTGGGCTGGCAGTTCACTCACTCACGGCTGTTGAACTGGCAGTTCACTCAAGCACGGTTTGTGGGCTGGCAGTTCACTCACTTACGGCTGGTGCGCTTGCAGTTCACACACTCACTGATTGTGGGCTGGCAGTTCACACACTCACGGCTTGTGGGCTGGCAGTTCACTCACTCACGGCTGTTGAACTGGCAGTTCACTCAAGCACGGTTTGTGGGCTGGCAGTTCACTCACTTACGGCTGGTGCGCTTGCAGTTCACACATTCAAGGCCTGTGGGCTGGTTGTTCACTCACTCCCAACTGGTGGGCTGGCATTTCACACACTCACTGCTTGTGGGCTGGAAGTTCAGTCACGGATATTGAACTGGCTGTTCACTCACTCACGGCTGGTGGGCTGGCAGTTCAATCAGTCCCGGTTTGTGGCCCGGAAGTTCAGTCATTCACGGCTATTGGACTGGCAGTTCACTCACTCACGGCTGGTGGGCTGGCAGTTCAATCGCTCACGGATGGTGGGCTGGCAGTTCACTCACTCACGGCTGGTAAGCTGGCAGTTCACACACTCACTGCTTGTGGGCTGGCAGTTCACACACTCACGGCTTGCGGGCTGGCAGATCACTCACTCACGGCTGGCTGGCTGGTAGTTCAGCTACTCATTGCTTGTGGGCTGGCAGTTCACTCATTCTCGGCTTGTGGGGTGGCAGTTCACTGACTCGCGGATGGTGGGCTGGCACTTCACTTACTCACGGCTCTTGGGCTGGCAGTTCTGTCAAGGCTATTGGGCTGGCAGTTGTCTCACTCACGGCTGGTGGGCTTGAAGTTCACACACTCACTGCTTGTGGGCTGGCAGTTCACTCACTCACGGCTGGTATGCTGGCAGTTCACTCGCTCACGGCTGGTGGGCTGGCAGTTCAGTCACTCACGGCTGTTGGGCTCGCAGTTGAGTCAATCCGCCTGATGGGCTGGCAGTTCACTCACGGCTGGTGGGCTGGCAGTCCAATCAATCACGGTTTGTGGGCCGGCAGTTCAGTCACTCACGGCTGGTGGGCTGGCAATTCAGTCACTCACGGGTGACGGGCTGGCAGTTCACTCACTCACGGCTGTGGAGCTGGCAGTTCACACACTCACTGCTTGTGGGCTGGCAGTTCACACACTCACGTCTGGTGGGCTTGCAGGTCAGTCACTCACGGTTGATGGTCTGGCAGTTCAACACTCCGCCTGATGGGCTGGCAGTTCACTCACGGCTGGTGGGCAGGCAGTCCAATCAATCACGGTTTGTGGGCCGGTAGTTCAGTCACTCGCGGCTGGTGGGTTGGCAATTCAGTCACTCACGGGTGACGGGCTGGCAGTTCACTCACTCACGGCTGGGGAGCTGGCAGTTCACACACTCACTGGTTGTGGGCTGGCAGTTCACAAACTCACGGCTGGTGCGCTTGCAGTTCACACACTCAAGGCTTGTAGTCTGGTTGTTCATTCACTCCCGACTGGTGGGCTGGCAGTTCACACACTCACTGCTTGTGGGCTGGCAGTTCACTCAGTCACGGCTGATTTTTGGTTGTTAGACAATGGTAGTGAAAACTAGACTAAGTGGGGTTCCATGGTCGCACGGGAGGGCTGGTCCCCCAACGCAATATTCCATCACTCCGCCAATTCTAATATTGGTGACCAGTGGAGTGGGGGGATTTCAGTAACGCTAGTATGCGTGTTGTGGGCGGAAGGGTCTGGTTTCCAGAGGGCTAGTGTGGACATGGTGGGCCGAATGGATTCTTGGACTCGCAGTTCAGTCAGTAAGGGGCGATAGGCTAGCAGCTCAGACACTCACGGCTGGTGGGCTGGCATTTCACTCACTCACGGCTGGTGGGCTGGAATTTCACTCACGGCTGGTGGGCTGGCAGTTCACACACTCACGGTGGTCGGCTGGCAGTTCCGTCACTCACTGCTGGTGCGCTGGCAGTTCACTCACTCACATTTGGCAGGCTGGCAGTTCTCTCACTCACGGCTGGTGGGCTGGCAGTTCACACACACGCGGCTGGTAGTGTGGCAGTTCACTCACTCACGGATGGTCGGCTGGAGGTTCACCCACTCACGTCTGGTGGGCTTGCAGTTCAGTCACTCACGGTTGGTGGTTTGGCAGTTGAGTCATTCCGCCTGATGGGCTGGCAGTTCACTCACGGCTGGTGGGCTGGCAGTCCAATCAATCGCGGTTTGTGGGCCGGCAGTTCAGTCACTCACGGCTGGTGGGCTGGCAATTCAGTCACTCACGGGTGACGGGCTGGCAGTTCACTCACTCACGGCTGTGGAGCTGGCAGTTCACACACTCACTGCTTGTGGGCTGGCAGCTCACACACTCACGGCTTGTGGGCTGGCAGTTCACTCACTCACGACTGTTGAACTGGCAGTTCACTCAATCACGGTTTGTGGGCTGGCAGTTATACAATACAATACAATACAATTCAATTTATTGTCATTTGGACCCCTTGAGGTCCAAACGAAATGCCGTTTCTGCAGCCATACATTACAAACAAATAGACCCAAGACACAACACAGTTTACATAAACATCCATCACATTGCTGTGATGGAAGGCCAAAAAAACTTCTCTCTCCACTGCACTCTCCCCCCCCCCCCCCCCCCGATGTCAGAGTCAAAGTCAAAGCCCCCGGCGGGCGATGGCGGTTGTCCCGTGGCCATTAAAGCCACGCCGGGTGATGCAGGGTCGCACACCGGGTCTTGCTGTTAGAGCACCCGGCGTGCGCTCGCAGAGACCCGCCGCCATTCCAAGCCGCGCGGGGCGGTGCTGTAAGGCCCCGCTCCAGGAGCTCTTCAACCCCGCAACTCGGGCGGGAGAAGTCGCCGCTGTGGAAGCCCCGAAAAGCGGTCTCCATCCAGGGACCCGCGGGCTCCCGGTGCCGCTAGTCCAATATCCGCGTGAGTTCACTCACTTACGGCTGGTGCGCTTGCAGTTCACACATTCAAGGCCTGTGGGCTGGTTGTTCACTCACTCCCAACTGGTGGGCTGGCATTTCACACACTCACTGCTTGTCGGCTGGCAGCTCACTCACTCACGGCGGGTATGCTGGCAGTTCACTCACTCACGGCTTGTGGGTTGGCAGTTCACTCACCCACGGCTGGTGGGCTGGCAGTTCACTCACTCACGGCTGGTGGGCTGGCAGTTCACACACTCACGGTTGTGGGCTGGCAGTTCAGTCGCGGATATTGGACTGGCTGTTCACTCACTCACGGCTGGTGGGCTGGCAGTTCAATCAATCACGGTTTGTGTCCCGGAAGTTCAGTCATTCACGGCTATTGGACTGGCAGTTCACTCACTCGCGGCTGGTGGGCTGGCAGTTCAGTCGCTCACGGATGGTGGGCTGGCAGTTCACACACTCACTGCTTGTGGGCTGGCAGTTCACACACTCACGGCTTGCGGGCTGGCAGATCACTCACTCACGGCTGGCTGGCTGGTAGTTCAGCTACTCATTGCTTGTGGACTGGCAGTTCACTCATTCTCGGCTTGTGGGCTCGCAGTTCACTGACTCGCGGATGGTGGGCTGGCACTTCACTTACTCACGGCTCTTGGGCTGGCAGTTCTGTCAAGGCTATTGGGCTGGCAGTTGTCTCACTCACGGCTGGTGGGCTTGAAGTTCACACACTCACTGCTTGTGGGCTGGTAGTTCACTCACTCACGGCTGGTATCCTGGAAGTTCACTCGCTCACGGCTGGTGGGCTGGCAGTTCAGTCACTCACGGCTGTTGGGCTCTCAGTTAACTCACCCACGGCTGGTGGACTGGCTGGTTACTCAATCACAGTTTGTGGGCTGGAAGTTCAGTCACGGCTATTGGGCTGGCAGTTCACTCACTCACGGCTGGTGGGCTGGCAGTTCAGTCACTCACGGGTGGTGGAAGCAGGATAATATGAAGCAGGATAATTAAATTGATTTTGGTGTGTGAAGAGGAAAAACATAGTTAAGACGAAAGTTGGACCCTTGAAGACGGAAGACTGAACAATATGAATTTATTATGGGGAACAAGGAAATGGCAGATGAGTTGAACAGGTACTTTGGATCTGTCTTCACTAAGGTGGACTCAAACAATCTTCCTGATATAGTGGTTGCCAGAGGATATAGGGTGACAGCGGAAATGAAGGAAATCCACGTTAGGCAGGAAATGGTGTTGTATAGACTGATGGGGCTGAAGGCTGATAAATCCCCAGGGCCTGATTGTCTGCATCCCAGGGTACTTAAGGAAGTGGCTCTCGAAATCGTGGATGCATTGGTGATAATTTTACAATGTTCTATAGACCCAGGATCAGTTCCTGTACATTGGAGGGTAGCTAATGTTATCCCAATTTTTAAGAAAGGCGGGAGAGAAAACGGGTAATGATAGAACAGTTAGCCTGACATCGGTGGTGCGGAAGATGCTGGAGTCAATTAAAACCGATGAGATAGCCGAACATTTGGATATCAGTAACAGGATCGGTCCGATCAGCATGGATTTACAAAGGACAAACCATGCTTGACTAATCTTCTGGAATTTTTTGAAGATGTAACTCAAGTCAAGACAAGTCAAGTGAAGTTTATTCGTCACATACACATATGGAACGGAACACAATCACATATTATTTTACATATTAAATATTGTTGGCGGAAGGAAAAGGGGGAAAAACAGCAATTTAAAAAAAACCAGTAAATTGGTACAGTAAAGTTAGTCCCCAGTGAGATAGGTGTTTACAGTCCTTAAGGCCTCTGGGAAGAAACACCTTCTCAGCCCCTCCGTTCTCACAGCATGGCAACGGAGGCGTTTGCCTGAACGTAGCAGCTGGAGCAGTCCGTTGCAGGGGTGGAAGGGGTCTCCCATGATCTTATTGGCTCTCGAGTTGCACCACCTGATGTATAGTTCCTGCAGAGGGACGAGTGAAGTTTCCATAGTGCGTTTGGCCGAACGACTGCTCTCTGCAGAACCTTCTTGTCCTGGGCCGCGAAAATCCAAAACCAAATTGTAATATTTCCGGACAAAATTCTTTCCACGGCCGCTGAGTAGAAGCACTGGAAAATCCTTGGAGACACTCTCAATTTCCTCAATTGCCTGAGGTAGTAAAGGCCCTGCCGTGCCTTACTCACGAGTGCTGCAGCGTGTGATGTCCATGTCAGATCCTCAGTGATGTGGACGCCCAGGTATTTAAAACAGCTCACCCTATTCACAGTATCCCCATTTATCCTCAATGGTGTGTACGTCCTCGGATGATGTGCCCTCCTAAAGTCCACGATCAGCTCCTTAATTTTTTTTGTACAAGAGGAGACCGTTGTCCTGACACCAGAGTGCCAGATCAGACACTTCCTTCCAGTAGGCCTTCTCATCGTTGTCTGAGATCAGGCCCACCACCACAGTGTCATCAGCAAACTTAATTATCGAGTTGGAGCTGAACCTAGCCACACAGTCATGTGTGTACAGGGAGTACAAAATGGGGCTGATGACGCAACCCTGGGGGATCCTGTGCTCAGGATGATGAACTTAAATGTATTCCCTCCCATCTTGACTACCTGTGGCCTGGCGGGGAGAACATCTAGGGCCCAGGCACATAGGGGGGTGTTGAGCCCTAATTCCAGTCTCGGAAAGTCTGGTGGGGACTATCGTGTTGAAGACTTAACTGGAGTCTATGAACAGCATCCTCACGTAGCCCCCCTTCTGGCTGTCAAGATGATAGAGGCCTATGAGACGGCATCGACGGTGGATCTCTTCGGACGGTATGCGAATTGTAACGAGTCCATGTTGCGAGGGAGGAAGGCGTAGATGTGTTTCTTCACCAGCCTCTCAAAGCAGTTCATGACTACCGAGATGAGGGCTATCGGACAGTAGGCCATCGGAAAATCGACAAGGGAGAACCAGTGGATGGAGTGTACCTGGACATTCAGAAAGCATTTGATAAGGTCCCACAAACGAGATATCCAGTGCGGATGAGGTTAATTTGATATCGATAACTGAAGTGTTTACGCATGGAACTATGACTGTTGATCGTCAAAATATACCAAGACAAGAAGAATTAAAGCAATGGCCTTACCTGAAGGATGTCAAGATATCTGAAATAAATTCTAGTGTTGATCTAGTTAGATGAATGAATGGTTCGAAGGCTTTGGAACGTAAACAGATTATTAGGAGCCAAGGCTATGGACCGTATGCTACGAAACCCCGACTTGGATGGGTTATCTATGGCTCCTTGAAAAGGAACCACGAAATCGGAAATCAGAAGGACTGTCCTGGCTTTGCTGTTAATCAAATTTCTACTGATGAATTAGAAAAGCCGCTGATGAAGCCCTACAGTCATGATTTCAATGAAAGTACCAGCAAACAATCTGAAGAGATGTCGAATGAAGAGTTGAAGTTCATGGATGTTATGCACTACCCTGTGAAAACTGATAGACACTGTTGTGGGGACAACTTTCAAACAAGAAAGAAAGGTTTCGGCCCGAACCGTCGCCTATTTCATTGGCTCCATAGATGCCGCTGCACCCGCTGAGTTTCTCCAGCATTTTTGTCTACCTTCGGTTTTCCAGCATCTGCAGTTCCTTCCTTAACAAATGTGTTAATCACTCAGTCTCTGTGAGATGGATGAAGCGAGAGGGTCACGGCTCTCTGAGATGCGAATAACACTGAACGCACGTCTACTCGACGGTGAGTCCCCTCGATGTGGTTGTAAAGTGTTTGTCAAATTGCCTTCGCTTTTAAAAAGTTTTCAGAAAATGGATTGATTGTAGAGTTTGCCAAAATGCCTTGGATTTTAAAATCCTTGCAACAGATTTCGGATGGATTAAGCGTGAATAAATATTTTATTCAATCAGGACTGTGTTTAATTGCAAAATTGGCTCTCATTCCATGACTTCCGCTTAGTTGCAAGATGGCGCTGATTGCGTCATTTCCGGTTAGCGCCAAGATGGTGCTGAGTGCATCATTTCCGGTTCGTGGCAAGATGTCGTAAACTGCATAGTGAAGGCGTTGTTGAATAATTCAAGAGAGCTTATTGCTCTGTCTATGGTGAGTGTGTTTGTTGGACGTTATTTAAAGCACGTTTTTCTTCAGTAGCAGCCTCTACAGGAGGCGTTAAACGTTTGATTCATTCGGTTTACACACTGTATGTTTACCACGTTCTGAAGTAACTTGTCATTTTAGTATTCGTTGTGAGTGTGTGGCTGTGTGAGTCTGTGTGTTTGCGAGTCAGTGTGAGTGTGTGTGTGAGTGTCTGTGAGTCTGTGTCTGTGTCTGTGTGTGTGCGAGTCTGTGAGTGACTGTGTGTGCGAATCTGTGTGTGTGTGAGTCTGTGTGTGGGTGTGTCTGTGTGAGTGAATCCGTGCGTGCGTGTGTGTGTGTGAGTCTGAGTAAGTTTGTGTGTGTGTGCGTGTGTGTGTGAGTCTGTGTGTGTGGCTGTGTGTGTGTGTGTGTCTGTGTGCGTGAGTCTGCGTGTGTATGTATGTGTGTGTGAGTGTGTGAGTGTGTGTGAGTGTGTGTCTGAGAGTGTATTTGTGTATATGTGTGTGAAAATATGTGTGTGTGTCTGTGTGTGTGAGAGAGTATTTGTGTGTGTGAGAGTCTGTGTTTGTGTATGTGTGAGTCTGTGTGCGTGTGTTTGTCTGAGTCTGTGTGTGGGTGTGTCTGAGAGAGTTGTGTGTGTGAGAGAGTCTGTGTGTGTGTGTGTGTGTGTGAGTGTGTGTGTGTGTCTGAGAGTCTGTGCCTGTGTGTGAGTATGTGTGTGTGTATGTATATATGCGTGTGTGTGAGAGAGACTGTGTGTGTGTGTGTGTGCGCGCGCGCGCGCGCGTGTGTGTGTGTGTGTGTGTGTGTGAGAGAGAGAGAGAGAGATAGTCTGTGTGTGTATCTGTGTGAGACAGTCTGTGTGAGTGAGAGAGAATCTGTGTGTGTGTATATGTGTGAGAGTATGTGTGTGTGAGTGTGTCTGAGAGTCGGTGTGTGTGTGTGTATATGTGTGTATATGTGTGTGAGAGTATGTGCGTGTGAGTGTGTCTGAGAGTCTGTGTGTGTGTGAATATGTGTGTGAGTCTATGTGTATCTGAGATTCTGTGTATGTTAGTGTGTGTCTGCGCGTGTGTGTGTGAGATTCTCTGTGTGTGTGAGAGTCTGTGCGTGTGTGAGAGAGTCTGTGTGTGCATGTATGTGTGTGTGTGTGAGATTGTGTGCGTGTGAATCTGTGTGCGTGTGGGCATGCGCGCGTGAGTGTCTGTGTGTGTGAGTGTCCGTGTGAGGTGGAGGGTGAGTGTGTGATCAACAAATAACAAAGAGTACAAATAATATAGTAGTTCGTAGTTCAGAGCTTATTCGTTATATTTAATAGCCTGATGGCTGTCAGGAATAAGCTGTTCCTCAATGTGGATGTTACAGTTTTCAGTTTACAAAAGTCGGACGTGATTCCAGAAATTGGGCAAAGGTCAATCAGTCCACAAACCGTGATTCGTTCTGTCAGTCCAGAGGCCATGAGTGAATGAACCAGTCAGTCCAGAGACCATGAGTTAGTCCCAAGGCAGTGCGTGAGTCCAGAGGTCATGCGTAGGCCGCTCTCCGCCTCCCCCCACCTCACTGACATCCCCAACTCAAGATGCTGCCCTCTGCCTGGCTATGGGATGCGCCCCCTCCTGAATGCAACCCCATCCCTAGCTGAAGGACACACTCGCCTCATCAGCCCACGAGAGCCCCCGTTTGAAGCCGTCCCCCTCCCTCGGCTGCAGGACGTTTGTCACCCCCATCGCACCCCGCCTGACCCCGCTCCAGCATTCCTGTGTACCTTCGTGTTTCCAGCATCTGCAGTTCCTCCTTAAATACTTTACCCGCTTGAAAAAAATGTTTTGCACATATTCTTCAGTGAGTCCAGAGGATTGAGAATTACAACAAAACGATGGGATTCTTTAATTTGCCACAACCAAGAAATGGAAGGATACACCTTGCTGATGACAATGCAGAATTGCTGCAGTAATTGTAATACGATTGAACAGAACAACAGCAATTTGTTGAGGAGAAGGGGCCTCTGCTGAATGCTGAGCAGAGAGATGTGTATGCACTCAATTTAACAGAAGTTGAAGATTATCCCCTTCAGCAGACCCAATCAAGTTTTGCTATGACGATCCATAAAGCACAAGGGCAAACAATGCAGACGGTGTTGATCTACCTCGACAAACGGGTATTTCAGCATGGACAACTATATGTGGCTCTTAGCCGAGGAAAGATGAATGGAAATGTCAAAGTTTTCCTGGAGGATGAAACATCGACCTAGAAATTTGTCATTAAATGCGTGCTACGTTGAATGATGACATAAACATAGAAAATAGGAGCAGGAGTAGGCCATTCGGCCCTTCGAGCCGGCACCGCCATTAGTATGATCATGGCTGATCATCCAACTCAGTATCCTGTACCTGCCTTCTCTCCATACCCCTGATCCATTTAGCCACAAGTGCCACATCTAACCCCCTCTTACATATAGCCAACGAATTGGCCTCAACTACCTTCTGCGCGAGAGAATTCCAGAGATTCACCACTCTCTGTGTGAAAAAAGTTTTCCTCATCTCGGTACTAAAAGATTTCCCCTTTATCCTTAAACGGTGACCTCTTGTTCCGGACTTCCCCAACATCGGGAACAATCTTCCTGCATCTAGCCTGTCCAACCCCTTAAGAATTTTGTAAGTTTCTATAAGATACCCCCTCAATCTTCTAAATTCTAGCGAGTACAAACAGAGTCTAGCCAGTCTTTCTTCATATGAAAGTCCTGACATCCCAGGAATGAGTCTGGTGAACCTTCTCTGTACTATGGCAAGAATGTCTTTCCTCAGATTAGGAGACCAAAACTGTACGCAATACGCCAGGTGTGGTCTCACCAAGACCCTATACAACTGCAGTAGAACCTCCCTGCTCCTATACTCAAGTCATTTTGCTATGAATGCTAATATACCATTCGCCTTCTTCACTGCCTGCTGCACCTGCATGCCTACTTTTAATGACTGGTGTACCATGACACCCAGGTCTCGTTGCATCTCCACGTTTCCTAATCGGCCACCATTCAGATAATAATCTACTTTCCTGTTTTTGCCACCAAAGTGGATAACCACACATTTATCCACATTATACGGCATCTGCCATGCATTTGCCTACTCACCCAGCCTATCCAAGTCACCTTGGAGCCTCCTAGCATCCTCCTCACAGCTAACACTACCCCCAGCTTCGTGTCATCCGCAAACTTGGAGAGGGTGCATTCAATTTCCTCGCCCAAATCATTAATATATATCGTAAATAGCTGGGGTCACAGAACTGAGCCTTGCGGTACCCCACTAGTCACTGCCTGCCATTGTGAAAAGAACCCGTTTACTCCTGCTCTTTGCTTCCTGTCTGCCAGCCAGTTTTCTATCCACATCAATACTGAACCCCCAATACTGTGTGCTTTAAGTTTGTTTACCAATCTCTTATGTGGAACCTTGTCTGATAAATTATCAGATTTTCTTTGTTAAAATTTGACCGCTGAATCACTATATTTAAATTGTCTCTTATTATCTACAGCAAAGGGACATAAAGACGCAGTGAGCAGCAACAAAAGACACAACTAGAAAAAACTTAATTATTCTCATCTTTAACATTTAAATTGTTCTTATATTTTATGTCATTCACATTTTAAACTTTAATAAATCCCTTTTCCACTTTTCATGCCTGCGTGTTCTTCATCACAATGGGAACCTAATGGGCAGGAATGGCTGTTCTGTGGGAGAGCCACTAATAGTGCATCGGGGGGGGAGTTGGTGGGATATGGACTGAATGCATGTGTCGGTGGGGAATGACTGGGAGCAGAGTGGGGGTGTGTGAATGGGGAAGGGGTGACTGAGTGAATTGCCAGCGTGCCATGCGTGAGTGACTGCACTACCAGCCCACGAGCCGTGAGCAATGAACTGGAGGCCCACCAGCTGTAAGTAAGTGAACTTCCAGCCCACCAGCTGCAAATGACTGAACCGCCAGCCCACCAGCCGTGGGTGACTGCACTGCCAGCCTGCCATCCGTGAGTAAGTGAACCGCCAGCCCACCAGCCGTAAGAGACTGAACTGCCAGCCCAATAATCCATTCAGTCCATCCTCTCCCCCTTCTCAGTCACAGAGTCTGTCACCTGTTTTGGGCAGAATTTCTGTCAGTTTCTCAGCTGCCAGCCTGCCAGGTCTGAGTGACTGTACTGCCAGGCCTCAGTGACTGAGCTGTCAGACTAAGAATTCATTCGCCCCACAATGTCCATACTAGCCCTTTGGAAACAGGCCAACAACACCCATACTAGCGCAACAGAAAGCCTCCCCTCCCACTGGCCAGCAATATTGGAACATTGCTTTGGGTGACCAGCCCTCCCGTGTAATGTTGGGACCCAACGGACCCCACTTAATCTAGTAGTGACTAAAGGAAAGAATCCTTGAAACGATATGAAAATCTGTCACTATAAGTACGACCCCAGATTATGTCTCTCCATTAGTACTACTACACAATGTGTCATTCTATCAGTACTACTCTACAGTGTCTCTTCATCAGTACCGCCCCACAGTATGTCACTCCAAGATAACTACCACACAGGTTATCACTACATAAGTACTACCCCACAATGTGTAATTCCATCTGTACTACCACACAGTCTGTCACCCCATCAGCGCGAACCCATTGTTTTTGTGACTTCATCAGTGCTACCCCCAGCGTGTCACTCCACCAGGACTACCCGACTGAGTGTCACTCCATCAGTGCTGCCATAGATTTGCTCATTTCATCAGTACTACTCCGCAGTGTGTCACTCCATCAGTACCCCTCCGAAGTTTGTCACCTCATCAGGAATACCGCACAGTTTATCACTCCATCAGTATTGCAATGCATTTGATCACTTCGTCAGCACGACTCCACAGTGTATCACTCAATCAGTACTTCCCCACAGTTTATCACTCCATCAGCACGACCCCACTGTGTGTCAGTCCCAGGTCGACCCCATGGTGCGTCGCACCATCTGTACTACCCCGGCGTTTGTCTCTCCAACAGGACTACTCCACAGTGTGTCACTCCGTCAGTGCTACCACACATTGTGGCAGTCCATCGGTGAGGTTCCCCAGTGAGTCACTTCATCTGTACTTCCTCACATTGTGTCAGTCCATATGTAATACCCCGAAGTTCGTCACTCCATCAGTACTATCCTACAGTGAGCCACTCCATCAGCTCTGTCACACAGTGTCAGTTCATCATTACTATGCCACAGTGATTCCCCGTCAGTCCTATCCCACATTATGCCACTACAACAGTATTTACACACAGTGCGTCACTCGATCAGTACTACCCCACAGTGTATCACAACATATGTAATACTCCACAGTGTGACATTCCATCAGTACTACCCCACAATACACGCTAGAATTTAGAAGAATGAGGGGGGATCTTATAGAAACTTACAACATTCTTAAGGGGTTGGACGGGCTAGATGCAGGAAGATTGTTCCCGATGTTGGGGAAGTCCAGAACTAGGGGGTTACAGTTTAAGGATAAGAGGGAAGTATTTTAGGACCGAGATGAGAAAATTATTTTTTACACAGAGAGTGGTAAATCTGTGGAATTCTCTGCCACAGAAGGTAGTTGAGCCCAGTTCATTGGCTATATTTAAGAGGGAGTTAGATGTGGCCCTTGTGGCTAAAGGGATCAGGGGGTATGGAGAGAAGGCAGGGATGGGATACTGAGTTGGATGATCAGCCATGATCATATCGAATGGCGGTGCAGGCTCGAAGGGGCGAATGGCCTTCTCCTGCACCTATTTTCTATGTTTATATGTTTATATGTGTTAGTACATCAGTGCTAGCCCACAGTGTGCCAATCCTTCCTTACCATCTCACAGTGTGTCACTCCATCAGCACTATCCCACAGTGTGTCATTCAATGAGTACTGCCTTACAGCGCATCAATCCATCAGTACCACCCCACTGAATGCCATTACGACAGTACTACCCCAGATTATGTCACTCCATCGGTACGACCTCGCAGTGAGTCTCTCCATCAGTACCACCCCACAGAATGGCACACCATCAGAACCAACCCACATTGTGTAATTCCATCAGTAATACCCCACAGTGTGTGACTCCTTTAGCACTGCTCCCCAGTGTGTAACTCTATCAGTACTACTCCACAGTGTTTCACTCCATCAGTTATACCCCACTATGTGTTACTCCATAAGAACCTCCCCACAATGTATCACCACCAGAACTACCTGTCAGGTTATCATTGCAGCAGAATTATCCCACAGTATGTCACTCCATCACCACTACCCCAAAGTGTGTCTCTCCATCAGAACTACTCCAGAACCATGTCACTCCATCAGGACAACCACAGAGCCTGGTGTCCTGGGCCTCCTCCTTTGTCAGACTGAGGTCCAGCGCGAATTGAAGGAACGGCACCTCATACAGTATTTCGCTTGATTATTGTATGATTTTTGCCTTCTCTAACTTCAAGTAGCCCTTGCTTTCCATCTTTCTCCATCCTCTTCCCTTTTCGCAGCTCTCCCACCGGTCTTACTCTCTGCGACTACATTCTATCTCTGTCCCGGCCATTCCTGGGAGATCAGTCTGAAGAAGGATCTCGCTCCGAAACGTCACCCTGTGATGCTGCATGTGCCGCGGATTTACTCCTGCATTTTATCCTACAGAGTTTCACTCCATTTGTGCTACCTTACATTTTATCACTTCATCAGTACTACCTGTGTACCACTCCACAATATGTCACTCCATCAATAATGCGCCAAAGTGTGTCACTTCATCAGTATTGCCTCACAGAGTGTCACTCCATCCATGCTCCCCCTCAGCGAGTCACTACATCAATACTACCCCGCAGTGTGTAATTCCAACTGTACTACCACACAGTGTATTATTCCATCAGTATTATCCCACCCTGTTTGTCACTTCAAATGTACCATCCCAGAGGGTCACTCCGTCAGTACGTCCTCAAAGTGTGTCACTCCATCAGTACTACTTCTCTGTTTCATTCCATCAGTACTATCCTACAGTGTTTCCCTCCATCAGTACTGCCATAAATGTGTCATTACTTCAGCACTACCTCAAAGAGTGTCACTCTATCAGCACTGCCCTTGAATGTATCAATACATGAGTATGTGTTTCTATATCAGTACTACAACACAATGTGTCATTTCATCAGGACTACCCCACAGTGTCATTCCATAGGTCTAGCGCAAAGTTTCTTTAATTCAGTGCTACCACACAGCATGCCATTACATCAGTTCTAGCCGCAATGTGTCACTCCATCACAAGACCACAGTGTGTCATTCTAATAGAACTAATCCACGGTGTGTCACCCCAGCAGTACTATTTAACAGTGCCATTCAAGAAGTGCTGCCGCATCGTATCACATCCATCAGTACTACATCACAGAATATCAGTCCATCTGTACTAACCCACAGTGTGTCATTCCATCAGTACAACCCACAATTCGTCACTTCATCTGAACTACCCCACAGTGTTTTATTCCATCAGTACTTCTCCAATATGCCCCTCAATGAGTACCACCACAGTATGCCCCTCCATCAGTACCACCACAGTGTCAGTCCATCAGTACCACCAGAGTGTGCCCCTCCGTCAGTACCATCACAGTGTGCTCCTCCCTCAGTATTACCACAGTGTGTCCATCCATCCATCCGTACCACCACAGTATGTCCCTCCACCAGTTCCACCACAGTGCGTCCCTCCATCAGTACCATCGCAGTGTGTCACTCCATCAGTACCACCACAGTGTGTCACTCCATCAGTACCACCACAGTGTGTCACTCCATCAGTACCACCACAATGTGTCACTCCATCAGTAGCACCACAGTGTGTCACTTCATTAGTAACATCACAGTATGTCACGCCATCAGTACTGCTCCACAATGTCTCCCTGCATCAGTAAAACCACAGAGTGTCATCCCATTAATACCACCACAGTGTGTCATTCCCATCAGTTTCACCACAGAGTGTGAATCCTTCAATAGCACCACAGTATGCCACTCCATCAGTACCACCACAGTGTGTCCCTCCATCAATACCACCACAGTGTCACTGCGTCAGGTATGCCCCATTTTATCCCTCCATCAGTATTAGCCCACTGTGTGTCACTCCATCAGTGGACGGAGAGAGGGCAGCCCAGAGAGGGCAATAGATAGCGTAGGAGAGAGAGTGACAGCAGAAAGGATGGAGATAGGGAGAAAGAGGGGAGGGAGAGGTGCTACACCATTCGCCGTTTTATTTAGGTTTAGGACAATTCTGAGGCGAAAATGTTTCTGTTCTCTGAGTGTCGTGAGTCTTTGGGTCGTTCCTCCTCAGGGATCATGAAGGCAGAGAATGTTATTGTCCCATGGTATAGTCTGGTCGATTACAGGCAAGCAAGGAGTGAATGGTTCCCGGTGTCAGTCAGCGGGAGTGTGGGGTTGAGGTCACAGTCAGTGAAGCCGCGATCATATCGAGTGGTGAAGCAGAGTTGGGGCAGGGGAGCGGGGGGGCATTTACGTCTGTGGCGATCTGTTGAAACTCAACATGTGGACATAGGTCGCCCAGTCCAGTTCACTTTCAAACTGGGCACCAGAAGCCCTGAGAGGGTCCCTGGAATTTGGCATTGCCTTGCTGACTGAAACGGATTGAAGAGAATCAGACAAACAACATAGGGTAGAGAGTTAGATCAGATGGAGTTTGAAACAATATCCCCTTTGCTGGAACAATGCCGCCGTTCCCAATTTCCATCCCTCAGTATCTATCGCCACCATTCCCAGTGTTTGGAGTTCCTCAATCAATTCCCTGATTAAATCACAAACTGTCTCAGCAGGGATTTCACTTGGCTGATGTCATCTGTTTGCGAATCATTACAAAATCTCTATTTTTAAACTCTGTTGAAACCTCACTGTCCCGGAGGAGACCGAAAATGGTATAAAATATCCAGGAATGTTCTGCCTCAGCATTGCAATCCGCGACATTACCGGTAGCTCACGGGAACACGTCGCTGGGCAGAGAAAATGTGGGAAAAGCTTCTAGAATATTGGCGTGTGGAGAAAATATTGTACGTGATCATTGCTGCCGTTGGAGTCCCTGGTAAATGAGTAGAACAATTCAAGTTTTATAACTCCGTGTGAGTGTTAACTGGTGTTGACCTGATTCTCATCATGTTACAAGCTCCCAACTGATGATCGCTGTACAACAACACGTGTGGAATATTAATCATTTCAGTGAAATATGTTTTCAATTAACGCTGCTGTGATTCTTCTTATTTTCAGACAGCTGAAACTAACCCTCTTTTTCTCTCACTGCCGGGAAACACTAGAATGTTGTTTTTGCCTTCAGTGGCACCTTGCCCAGAGTTGTCCCAGTGCTCAGGACAGGCAGGTAGGCAGCTCTCCGGAAGGGTGTGTTTGGGAGAGAGGGGTTCACATTGTGAAGTTCACTGTGTCTGAGATATTGATCAGAGAGAACAGCCGCTCCTGTGGACACTGTGTCTCACTGTGGAGTATGCCTGTCACAGTCGGATTCTACCACTTGTTGATCAATAATTGGATCCATCTCCTGGACCAGTGGCCGTGGATCTACCGGCGTGTGTGTGTGTTGTTACTGAACTGAACTGAACCCACTGTGGAATGAATCCATTAACGGAACCACTCTGCTGCCGGATTCTAAGTTGTCACTGCCTTCGCCCTGGAAGCCTCCTCGTCCCCATCAGAAGCCGAGTTCTCAGAGCCCTGGTTAAACGCGGCCGGTCGCTCACGGTTAAGTGTGAAAGCGGCCCCATCACAGTCTGCGAGCAGCCGCAGGGTTAACTATATAAAGGACAGTTTCGCCTATTGTTGGATGTGGCTGCTCATTCCCCTTGTTCCCCCATCCCGCTCTTTACCCCGCCCGCCCGTCGTCTTATTTCTTCTCCCCTGAAGCAGGCAGGCAGGTCGGGCACAGTCGGAGCCGGCTCTGACTTTGTTAAACTTGCATCAGCAGCCACGCACCGACTCCAACACTCCTGATCTTGAGCTGAAAGTCGAGTCGCTGTTCAGTCCCGGAGACCGTGTTGAGTAAATGCCCAGTGTCCGTTCTCTTGTCTTTCCGCAGTGAATTTAGTGGCGATTGTGATCCTGTCCCGGGGAAAGTGCGGCCTCTCCACCTGCACCACTCGCTACCTGGTGGCCATGGCAGCGGCCGATCTACTGACCGTCATCACCGAGGTTATTTTGTTTCAGCTCCGATATCATTACTTTAAATGGAGTTTCCTGTCCATCACCCCTGTGTGCAGTGCTGTCCTTGTACTGAGGTTTGCAGCTACAGACTGTTCTGTCTGGTTCACCGTCACTTTCACCTTTGATCGGTTTGTCGCCATTTGTTGCCAGAAGCTGAAAACTAAATATTGCACTGGGAGAACTGCGGCTGCGGTTCTGGCAACAGCCGGCGTTCTGTTCTGTGTGAAAAACATTCCCCGCTACTTCACAAAGGAACCCTGGAGAATCATCGACAATGTCCCGTGGCAGTGTGTCACGTTGGACAATGTTTTCACTGACCCCGGGTGGGCTGCATTTGACTGGATCGACAAGGTTTTAACACCGTTCCTCCCTTTCGCTGTAATCCTGCTGCTCAACGCTCTGACAGTCCGCCACATTTTAGTGGCCAGTCGAGTCCGTAAGGGGCTGAGGGGAGAGAGCAAGGGGGAGAACCGCAATGACCCGGAGATGGAGAGCAGGAGGAGGTCTATGGTTTTACTCTTCACCATTTCCGGCAACTTCATCCTCCTGTGGCTGGCGAATGTAGTAAACTTCGTCTATTATCAGATCACAGGAATTGGAAATGATCGGAATGAATCTCAACATATCATTAACGACGTCGGGTTTTTGCTGAGGAATCTCAGCTGCTGCACGAACACATTTATTTACGCGGTGACCCAGTCCAAGTTCAGGGAGCAGGTGAAGAGCGCAGTGAAATATCCGTTCACCTCAGTACTTCGGCTCATTAATAAATCAGCGCCCTGAGCGCACCCATCCCGGAGGCGGGCAAAGTCCCTCCGCACCGGGCGCCGGCTCCTTACATTCACCGCCGGACCTTGAGGGAGGGAGGAGCTGGCCAAAGTTGACTGTAAAGCTACACTAGCAGGGATGAGAGTGGAACAACAATAACCATATAACCATATGACAATTACAGCACGGAAACAGGCCATCTCGGCCCTACAAGTCCGCGCCGAACAATTTTTTCCCCTTAGTCCCACCTGCCTGCCCTCATACCATAACCCTCCATTCCCTTCTCATCCATATGCCTATCCAATTTATTCTTAAATGATACCAACGAACCTGCCGCCACCACTTCCACTGGAAGCTCATTCCACACCGCTACCACTCTCTGAGTAAAGAAGTTCCCCCTCATGTTACCCCTAAACTTCTGTCCCTTAATTCTGAAGTTATGTCCTCTTGTTTGAATCTTCCCTATTCTCAAAGGGAAAAGCTTGATCACATCAACTCTGTCTATCCCTCTCATCATTTTAAAGACCTCTATCAAGTCCCCCCTTAACCTTCTGCGCTCCAGAGAATAAAGACCTAACTTATTCAACCTATCTCTGTAACTTAGTTGTTGAAACCCAGGCAACATTCTAGTAAATCTCCTCTGTACTCTCTCTATTTTGTTGACATCCTTCCTATAATTGGGCGACCAAAATTGTACACCATACTCCAGATTTGGTCTCACCAATGCCTTGTACAATTTTAACATTACATCCCAGCTTCTATCCTCAATGCTCTGATTTATAAAGGCTATCATACCAAAAGCTTTCTTTACCACCCTATCTATATGAGATTCCACCTTCAAGGAACTATGCACGGTTATTCCCAGATCCCTCTGTTCAACTGTATTCTTCAATTCCCTACCATTTATCATGTACGTCCTATTTTGATTTGTCCTGCCAAGGTGTAACACCTCACATTTATCAGCATTAAACTCCATCTGCCATCTTTCAGCCCATTTTTCCAAATGGCCTAAATCACTCTGTAGACTTTGGAAATCCTCTTCATTATCCACAACACCCCCTATCTTGGTATCATCTGCATACTTACTAATCCAATTTACCACCCCTTCATCCAGATCATTGATGTACATGACAAAAAACAAAGGACCCAACACAGATCCCTGAGGCACACCACTAGTCACCTGCCTCCAACCCGACAAACAGCCATCCACCATTACCCTCTGGCTTCTCCCATTCAGCCACTGCTGAATCCATCTTGCTATTCCTGCATTTATACCCAACAGTTTAACCTTCTTAACCAACCTTCCACGAGGAACCTTGTCAAAGGCCTTACTAAAGTCCATATAGACAACATCCACTGCTTTACCCTCGTCAATTTCCCTAGTAACCTCTTCAAACAATTCAAGAAGATTAGTCAAACATGACCTTCCAGGCACAAATCCATATTGACTGTTCCTAATCAGACCCTGTTTATCCAGATGCTTATATATATTATCTCTAAGTATCTTTTCCATTAATTTGCCCACCACTGAAGTCAAACTAACAGGTCTATAATTGCTAGGTTTACTCTTAGAACCCTTTTTAAACAATGGAACAACATGCGCAGTACGCCAATCCTCGGGGACTATTCCCGTTTCTAATGACATTTGAAATATTTCTGGCATAGCCCCGGCTATTTCTACACTAACTTCCCTCAATGTCTTAGGGAATATCCTGTCAGGACCTGGAGACTTATCTACTTTTATATTTTTCAAAAGTGTCAGTACATCTTTTACTTTGAAACTCATAGTTTCAATGGCAGGTATTCAATGGCAGATATTCAATGGCAAAAAACAATGGCAGGTATTTGTGGGAATAATACAGAAGGTGCAGGATCAGTTCATTCCAAAGAGGAAGAAGGATTCCAAGGGGAGTAAGGGGCGACCATGGCTGACAAGGGAAGTCAGGGACAGTATAACAATTAAAGCGAATAAATACCACGTAACAAAGATGAGCGGGAAGAAAGAGAATTGGGGAATATTTAAAGAACAACAGAAGATAATCAAAAAGACAATACGGTGAGAAAAGATGAGTTACGAAGGTAAGCTAGCCAAGACTATAAAGCAGGATAGTAAACGCGACTTTAGGTATGTGAAGAGGAAAAAATAGTTAAGACCAAATTTGGACCCTTGAAGACCGAAGAAGTTGAAATTATTATGGGGAACAAGGAAATGGCAGATTATTTGAACAGGTACTTTGGATCTATCTTCACTAAGGAGGACACAAACAATCTTCGTGATATAGTAGTGTGCAGAGGATCTGGGGTGATGGGGTAACTGAAGGAAATCCACATTCGGCAGGAAATGGTGTTGGATAGACTGATGGGACTGAAGACTGATACATCCCCAGGGCCTGATGGTTTCCATCTCTTTTTTTATTTTTGCGTTTCGTTCTCTCTCTCTTATTTAAATCGTTTTAGATTCAATTTAATGATTGGCGCTCCGCCCTCTTGTTTTTTTTAGCGGCGTTTTGGCCCGGTCTCCGTCCGAGCTGTGCGGAGACGGGGAAAGAGAAAGGAGGCGGGGAGGAGGAGGGGAGAGAAATAATTAAATTCAATTAAATTCAACTTTAATGTCATTGCACAGATACAAGTATGGGTACAACGAAATGCAGTTTAGCGTCAGTCCGTAGTAGTAATGCAATATAGAAATAAAAATACAGAATAATCAAACAATGTGGACGGAGGGACTAGAGACATCTATCGGCGGGACTCCGAGTTCAGCAATGTGATGGTATTATTGTAGAAGCTGTTCCTCATCCTACTAGTACGGGACCTGAGGCTCATGTATCGTCTCCCTGATGGGAGGAGGGCAAACAGTCCATGGTTGGGGTGGGAGGGGTCTTTAATGATCTTCCCGGCCCGTCTCAGACACCGTTTTCGGTGGAGGGCATCCATGGCAGGGAGCGGGACACCGACGATATACTGCGCGGTTTTCACCACCCGTTGTAGTGCCTTCCTGTCCGCTACAGTGCAACTGCTGTACCATACCGTGAAGCAGGTGGTCAGGATGCTCTCTATGGTACAGCGGTAAAAGTTTGTCATAATCTGGGGGGACAGGTGAGCTTTCTTGAGCCTCCTCAGGAAGTAAAGGCGCTGCTGCGCCTTTTTGATCAGCTTGGAGGTGTTGAGGGACCAGGACAGATCCTCCGAGATGTGTACCCCGAGGAATTTGTAGTTGGAGACGCGCTCCACCTCAGTCCCGTTTATGTGGATGGGGGTATGTCTGCCCCCTCTGTACTTCCTGAAGTCGACAATAATTTCCTTTGTCTTCTTGGAGTTGAGGACGAGGTTATTGTTGGCACACCAGGCTGTCAGGTGCTGGACCTCATCCCTGTAGGCTGACTCATCGTTGTCACTGATCAGTCCTACCACCGTGGTGTCGTCGGCGAATTTAATGATGGCGTTGGATCCATTCTTAGGGAAAGCAGTCATGGGTGAAGAGGGAGTAGAGGAGAGGGCTGAGCACACAGCCCTGTGGCACGCCGGTGTTCAGTGTTAAAGTGGAGGAGGTGAGGTTGTTGACCCTAACATACTGTGGTCTGTTGGTGAGGAAGTCCAGTGTCCAATTGCAGAGGGAGGTGGAGATGCCAAGTCCGCTGAGTTTGGTGATCAAGCTGGCGGGAATGACAGTGTTAAAGGCAGAGCTGAAATCAGTGAACAGCAACCTGATGTAGGAGTTGTTGTTGTCCAGGTGGGTCAGGGCAGAGTGTAGGGCCGCCGATATGGCGTCCTCTGTAGACCTGTTGGTCCGGTAGGCAAACTGATGGGGGTCCAGTGTGGGGGGGAGGCTGGCTTTGAGGTGAGCCAAGATCAGCCGCTCAAAGCACTTTGCAATGACAGGGGTGAGTGCTACTGGGCGGTATTGTCGTTGAGACTCCCTGTAGCTGATTGTTTGGGCACTGGCACGATGGTTGATGTCTTGAGGCACGTGGGGACAACACCCTGGGCGAGTGACAGATTGAAAATGTCAGTGAAGACCAGGGATAGTTGTCCAGCACATGCCCGGAGCACCCGCCCGGTGATGCCATCGGGGCCGGCAGCTTTGTGCTCATTCGCCTTTCTCGGTGCATCTTGTACAGCAGAGGTGGAGAGACTGAGGGGTTGTTCATTCGGGGGTGGAGCAACTTTGATGGCTGGAGTTTTGTTGTCCCGGTCAAAGCGAGCATAGAAATGGTTTAGCTCGTCGGGGAGGGTGGCGTTGTCTGGGGGGGGGGGGGGGAGTGTTAACTTTCTGGTAATCGGCAATGGATTTGATTCCTTGCCACATGTTCCTGGGGTCAGAGTTGTTTTGGAAATGCTCCTCAATCCGTCGTTTGTGATTGAGTTTAGCAATCCTAATTCCCATTTTCAGATTGGCCCTGGATGAGCTGTATCCCTCAGCGTTGCCAGATCTGAAAGCGGCATCGCGAGCCTTCAGTAGGAGTCTGACCTCCCTGCCCATCCACGGCTTCTGGTTAGGGAAGGTCTTTATCTCTTTGTGGGACAGTGACGTTATCAGTGCAGAATTTTTAATAGTCCAAAACTGTTGAAGTGTATGGGTTGATATCCACTTGGGAGTTGTAGGTGGACTGGGTAGCAAATAGACTCCAGTCTGTCTGCTGAAACTGCTCCTGTAAACAGGAACATGTCAGGCGGATATGCGTAGGAAAAATAAATCGTTACCTCTTTCATCAATTTGCGAGAGGGAGAGGGGGAGAGGGGGAGAGGGAGAGATAGAGCGGGTAAGGGGGAGATAGATAGATAGATAGATAGATAGATAGATAGATAGATAGATAGATGGATAGATAGATAGATAGATAGATAGATAGATAGATAGATAGATAGATAATAGGATAGATAGATCGATCGATGATCGTCGATAGATAGCTCGCTCGATGCCTCCTCGCTCCTCTCTCGCTGCTTCTGGATAGCTGGATTAGATCGCTTGCGTAGATCGCTCGCTCGCTCGCTCGCTAGCTCTAGCTCGCTCGCTCCTCTCTCGCTCGCTCGCTCGCTGATGCTGATAGAAGCTGCTAGCTAGATAGCTCGATAGATAGATAGATAGATAGATAGATAATGAGAGAGACAGAGAGACAGCGAGAGGGACCGATAAAGAACGAGAGAGAGAGAGAACGAGAAAGATAGATGTATCGATAGAGAGAGGGAGAGAGAGAGAGAGAGAGAGAGAGAGAGGGACGAGAGAGCGAGAGCGAGAGAGAGAGCGCGCTAGGCGCGAGACGAGATGAGAGCGAGGAGAGAGAGAGCGCGCGCGCTCGCCGATATCTCTCTCGTCGAGAGCCGTTAGCTCGCGCCGTCGCGCGCGCGCTGCCCGAGAGAGGAGAGAGGCAGGCTGTGTCTGTCTCAGCTCCAGTGGCTGAGAAGTTTTAAGCAGCCTTTGAAGGATTCTGTCGCTGGGAAAGGAACAGAGGCAGTGGGGATTCATAGTCTGACTTATTGTTGGACTGTTGAAACTTTCCAATGCTTTAAAGACTCCTCCATTTAGCGCGAAAATCCCTTGATAATTTTCTGCATTGTCGAGGGGGCAGGGTGCGGCTGTCATTGGCGGGACTGCCAAGAGTGCCTGGATATCGAGGGTTTGAAGTTTTTTCGGTGCCTTTGCGGTGTTTTGGCACTGATTCTCTGCCCTAAAGTCATTTTGCACAGTGCGGTTGCCTGGCTTAATGTGAAGACGGTGCTTTTGTGTTCGGCAAGAAAGGGCGACCTGGCATTCTGGCGTGGACGAGTTTGGAACATTCCTTCTTCAGCTGGAGGACTTTGCTTTTTGAGGATTGCTTTGGACTGTGACTGTCCCTGGGAATTAATTTGCTGAGCTGCTGGAGGGACGGGAGCTGGTTTGTGCCTCTGCCCGGATGGCGATGGCGGGGGCGCGGCAGAAGGTGAGGAGCTACGCAGCAGCGACATCAGCAGCGGAAGCGAGGCCATCTGAACATGAGCCTCATGTTGACTTGGACTGCGACAGTTTTGGTATCTCGGTTCAAACTGGGCCCCAGATGTCCAGGGGAGTAATTACGAAGGCTATGAATGGCCTTCTTGGTAGGGGGGCTATTGTCTCTTCCGAGCTCGAGAGGGGAAAGGTTGAGATGATATTGAAGAAACGGGAGGATGTGGCCACAGTGGTGGAGAGGGGGATTTCAGTGGGGGGGGGGGTCCATATACAGGTGGACCCATGGGTGTCCAGGGTGAGACCGGTTCTCCTGCGGAGTTGCCCTACATGTATTCCGGATGCGACACTCATTCCACACCTGTCTCAGATTGGGGAGGTGCGGTCTAAGTGCTTTAGGCTCATGCACCCGGGGGGGGACCCGGAGGAAAAAGGGATTCTCAGTTTCAAAAGGAGGGTGTTTGTAAAGGTGGGGGAGGGGGAAGGCGATGAGGGGAGTTTCGAGGTGGAGTGTAGGGGTCTCCCTAGAACCGTGCGTTGGAGTTGGGGAAAGGCACGGTGTCATGCGTGCGGTGGTTATGGACATCTCCGTAGGGAATGTCCTAATCATGGGGTCGCTGCCAGAACCTCTAGCGCAGCGGCCCAGGAACGCACTGCTGGCCCATCAGCGGTGGCTCGTCATGCCTCGGAGGGGCGGGGTGGAGGCGCTGACCTGGCTGGGGCTGCTGGCACTGCCTCGGTGATCCGGGGCAGCGGGGATAGCCCTTCTGGGTCTGTAGTTTCCGCCTTGGGGACCCGGGGCAGCGAGGGCCCCCACCCCCTACATTCTGAACATGTGGGGGTGGCTGAAGGTGAGGCACAGGGGGAGGGAGGAGAGGAATGGGAGCAGCTGAAGAAGAGGAAGAAAAACAGAACAAGATCACCCAAGAGGTGCCTGTTAGCTCCAGGGAGGCCCAGAGTGAAACTGCCGTGGCCCAGCAAGGAGCTGAGGTGGCTCTGACGGGAGTAGGGAAGGTAACACGTGCGGGTGGTAAAGTGGCTGGGGGTAGTGTGGAGGAGGAAGACCCTTTCTTTATGGAGGTCACCACACCGCCGCATGCTAGTGGGACAAAAAGGAGGATTGGGCCTGGCGAGGAAGAGCATGGACGTGAGTCCAAAGTAAGGGGGGTGCAGTTTTCCAGTCCTTCCACCACCGATGTGGGTGGAGGTCAGGAAATGACGTCTACTGGGTTGGAGGTTGAGCCTCCGCTTCAGGGTTCTCTCGAGGGTACCATAGGGTCAGGTGACGGGGTAGACCCCTCTGGAGCTGTGTCCTCTGGGCGGGGGGAGGTTCTTTCATCACAGGGGCCCTCCGAGGGAGGTATCTCATCGTGTGTTGATCTTGGCTCCCCTGGGGGTGCGTCCTCTGGGTCGGAGGAGGTCCCCTCGTTTCAGAGGCCTACTAAGGGTGTTAGCACGCAGGAGGGTGGGGTAAGCTCCCCTGGTAGTGTGGACCCTGAGACGGGGGACGAGCAGAGTCAGCCCGAGGGAGGGGGGCCGGGGGGAATGGTGTACCAATCAGTGCTCAATATTGGAGCCAGTGGAGGTGCCGAGGTGTGTATTGTACTGCCGGCTGAGTTGGCAGGGGAGAGGAAAAAGACTGGTGGAGAGCCTCTGGGTGTTGCCAGTGGAGGGGGTGCTTTCGGTGCTGTGGAGGTCGGAGTTGTTTCGGGCAGCGACCTTCTTTCGGATTCTGGGGGTGCCAGTTTACCACAGACCCTGGGGGTGCCTCTTGTTTTCTCTTCCCCAGGCCCAGATGTGGAGGGTGAGGACAGAGCGCAGGAGCCCAGCCAGTCAGTGGGCTGCGTGATGCGGATAGGGGCTTCGGGACCCTTCCCCGGCATTGATCCTGGGGGTGGTGACATGTCGGAGGAGGGGGAGAGGGATGGGGCCAGTTTGTGTGAAGGGGTTGGCGAAATTCCAGAGAGCTCTGGTCTTTCGACTTCTGAAAATGACCTTGGTGATGCTGAGCGTGTTGTGTCAGGTGCGAGAAACTTGGCCGATAGCCCAGGAACCAAGGACGAACCAAGTGCTATCATCTGCGAGTTGCTGGAATTCCTAAAAACAATCCGCAGCAACAAGAAAAAGGTTGAGGCCGCTAAGAGACGGTGGGGTGATCTGTCGGCCTTAGTTGAAACTCTCGAGGCTATCCTTGCCAGCGAGGATAGTGGTCTTCCAGGCTCTGAGCAGGGCCAGCTTAGGGGCTTTTTGGAGTTCCTAAGAGAGAGGGCTACAGAGCCCAGGAGAAGTGGGAGGATTTCAAACTAATGTACCAGTGCATTCACATTAGTTACCCTAAATTTAAACGGGAGTAGAGCGAGTTTTCGCAGATTCCAGCATTTATCGGTCCTTAGGGAGGGGAAATTTGCAGTGTGTTTTCTGCAGGAGACGCATACTGTTGTCAGTGATGAACCCACCTGGAGATTGGAGTGGGAAGGTGAGGTCTATATGAGTCATCTTAGCTCAAATTCGAGTGGGGTGGCCATTCTGTTGGCTCAGAATTCTTGCCCAATATTATAAAAGTGCAAGAAGTTGTGCCAGGACGTTTGCTCCATCTGGCCGTGAGCCTGGATGGCATGCCGTTGCATTTCATTAACGTGTATGCCCCCAGCTCCGGCACGATGCAGGCCGGCCTACTTCAGGAGGTGAGTGCTCTGTTGAGCACTATTGATCGGGGAGAGTGTGTCTTCCTTGGGGGGGACTTTAACTGCACACTTGAGGTGCGAGATCGTTCTGGTACTCAGTGTGCCCCTGCTGTAGCGAAGAAGCTGAGAGGGTTGATTGATTCTTTTGAGTTGGTTGATGTGTGGCGGGACCTCAACCCAGACTCCACTGCTTTTTCGCGGAGGTCTGAGGGCGGTGGATCCCGCATTGATCGAATATATATCTCCCGAGCGTTTGTTTCCCGTGTCTCGGCGGCCTCAATGCAGCTGGTGCCATGCTCGGACCATTGTCTGGTGCGTGCGGATTTAATCCAGCGTGCGCTCGGGCCGGGTCTGCGTACTGGCACTTTAATAACCGGCTGCTGGAGGATCGGTGTTTCCGGGAGTCATTCAGTCGGTTTTGGGTGAGGTGGAGAGAGAGGCAGAGGTGCTTATCTTCCCTTAGGCAGTGGTGGGATGTGGGGAAAGCTCACATCCGTATTTTTTGTAAGGAATACACGTGGGGGTCGACCGGGCGGCGGGATTCAGCGGTTGAGAAGCTTGAGAGGGAGCTGAGGGACGCAGAGTCTCGCCTGGGTCAGGTTGGAGGTGAATCTTGCGAATGGGGTGTGTTTCATGAGAAGAAGGAAGCCTTTAGGAACCTGCAACTTGAGAGGTCCCGAGGCGCTTATGTGAGGGCGCGGGTCCAGATGCTGCACGATCTGGATCGAGCTTCGCCTTTCTTTTTCTCTCTGGAGAAAGGGCGGGGAGCCCGCAAACAGCTCGTGGAGCTGCTAGCAGATGATGGCTCCTCTGTCACGGATCCAGAGAGGATTAGTGCCTTGGTCAGGTCCTTTTATGGATCCCTGTTCACCGCAGGTAGAGTCAGTGGGGAAGCTCAGCAGGACCTGTGGGAGAGTCTACCGATTATTGATAGGGAGGAGGCCGATATTCTTGATGGCCCTTTATCTTTGGAGGAGTTGACTCGAGCATTGCATCAGCTCAAGAGGGGTAAGTCCCCGGGGCTGGATGGGCTGACGGTAGAGTTTGTAAGAGCTTTCTGGGGTATCCTGGGGGGTGATTACATGTTGGTTCTGGGGGAGAGCCTGGCGACCGGGGAGATGCCCCTCTCGTGGCGTAGAGCAGTTGTTGTCCTGCTGCCCAAGAAGGGGGAACTCCGCTTGTTGAAAAACTGGCGCCCGGTCTCTCTCCTATGCACAGAGTATAAAGTTTTTGCACGGGCGATGGCAAATCGCCTGGGCTCCGTGCTGTCTCAGTTGATTCACTATGACCAGTCCTACCCAGTCCCTGGTCGGTCCATTCAGGATAACATCCACCTGGTTAGGGACCTGATTCATCTAGCACAGGGAACTGGTCAGTCAGCTGCTTTTCTGTCTCTTGATCAGGAGAAGGCCTTTGATAGGGTAGAGCATGAATACCTTTTCGGGACGTTGCAAGCGTTCGGATTTGGACCGCATTTTGTGGCCCGGGTCCGCCTCTTGTATGCTGCAGTGGAGTGTCTTGTGAAGGTTAATGGTGGGTTGTTGGCCCCCTTTCATTTTGGGAGGGGGGTCCGTCAGGGGTGCCCCATGTCAGGTCAGTTGTACGCGGTCTGTGTGGAGCCGTTCCTGTGTCTTCTTCGGAGGAGGTTGACAGGCCTGGCCCTACCGGGCCCGGGGGTGGAGTTGGTTCTTTCGGCATATGCCGATGATGTACTCCTTATGTTCACCGATCCTGGTGACCTGCGGAGGATGCGTGATTGCCAGAAGATATTCTCGGCTGCATCCTCTGCCAGGATTAATTGGAGCAAGTGCTCTGGACTTTTAGTGGGTCAGTGGCAGGTGGACTCCCTGCCAGAGGAGATGGCAATGTTTGCGTGGAGCACCACGCACCTCCTCTATCTGGGGGTGTACCTGAGTCCCACTGAGGATGCTTGGCCGGCAAACTGGCAGGAGTTGGAGACGAAAGTGGTTGCCCGGCTGGGGCGCTGGTCAGGCCTGCTTGGAGTTCTTTCTTTTCAGGGGAGGGTGTTGGTCATAAACCAGCTGGTGGCCTCCATGTTATGGTACCGGCTGGCTACTCTTGTCCCGCCTTCCATTTTTGTAAATGCTTTACAGATGAAGCTGGTGGATTTCTTTTGGGGAAATAGGAAGCACTGGGTTTCCGCAGCGGTCCTGAGTCTCCCGTTAGAGGAGGGGGGCCAGTCCTTGGTATGCGTGCGTACCCAGGTGGCGGCTCTCCGCCTCAGGACTCTGATGGCACGTTTTGGCCACGTATTGTTTCCGACGGGGTCGTTGTCTAAGGGGGGTCTCGCGGCTCCCGGAGGCGGGCATCAGTCGACCCCCCCTAAGGGGCTTGCCTGTTTTCTACCGGGATGTGTTAAGAGTGAGGAATCTGGTTGTTTTCAGCCAGCGTGTTGCTCCACGAGGGGAGGGGGATGTTGCGGCTGCGGGAGTGGCCGTCCTCACCAAATCATGGCGGGTGTCGAGGAGAGGCATGCGCCTAGAGTGGTTTTGAATGAGCTCTTACCCGCTCCGTCAGATCTGCTCATCGGGCCTCGGTTCCGGGACATATCTCGGGCACCGGCTCCACACAACCTGAGCCGCCTTTCGGAGATGGATAGCGTGCCGTTTCGTGACGCGAAGAGACGCTCACTGTATAGAATGTTCCTGCACATTCTGCACCTCCTTGCCTTCGTCTCCCGTCCCGACACTCCATGGCGGACGGTGTTACCACCTGAAGGCGGGGAAGGTCCCCAGTGGGGGTCCCTCTACAAGGGAGTGGTCCCCCTTTACATTGGGGACCTGGGGTGGAGAGTGCTGCACGGAGCGGTGGCATGTAACAAACTTTTGAGTCGGTTCACGGACTCGTCCGCTGCCTGTATTTTCTGTGGCGAGGAAGAGACCGTGTTCCACATTTATATGGAGTGTGAGAGGCTACTGCCCCTGTATCAATATCTGAAGGGGTTGTTGCTAAAGTTCTGGTTACATTTTAGTCCTACGATTCTTGTGTTTGGACACAAGGTAGGTTGTGGGGAGAGCCAAGTGGGAGGGTGGGACCTACCTGTCGGCCTACTCCTGGGCCTGGCCAAGATGGCCATACGCGGGTCCAGGCAGCAGGCGATGGATGGTCAGGCAAGGGTCGGCTGCTTGCCCCTCTTTCCGGCCTACGTCCGTGCACGTGTGTCCCTGGAGAGGGAACATGCGGTGTTCACGGGGACTTTGGAGGTATTCCGTGGGCGCTGGTCACCGCGAGGGGTTGAGAGTATTGTGAATAATGATTGTAATGTTGTAATATAATGACACTTGGTATAATGTAATTTCGCTTTGTGTATGACGTGATCTGTTGTATTATTTGATGTGTTGAATAAAGTATTGGAAAAAAAAAAAAAAAA